>NC_083588.1:43615458-43915458 GCF_027579695.1 Neoarius graeffei | reverse complement strand
ATCCGATGAAGAGTTCCTCATTTCTGACTGTTGAAACTTTGAGCTGAATTAAATTTCCTGATTCTACAAGTTTTGAAGAAGTGAGCGTCCCGCTAGTTGTGTGTGAAACGGTCCTGTATGGGGCTGTGAGGCCTCACCTCTTCATCCTCCTCCATGTACTGGTTATATCGCTGCTCCATCATCTCCCTCTGCCAGCGTTCCTGCTCCAACGTCTGCTGGATCAGCTGTGCTACCTCACTCTGCTCACCGGGCTTCTCTCGGCCAATGATAAACCTGCAGTACACACGTTGTGACATGTTTTAGTTGTAGCACCTCATCATCATGGAATGACTTGTGCATTTAATCTCATCAGTGTTTCCCCTACCATAATATTGGGGGTGCTCCCCCCCAACAGGACCCTGCACTTCCCCTTGAAAGCCTCCCCCCATACACAAACATTTTAAGGTCCAAAAAAACAAACAAAGAAAACAGCAGTACAGTTCTATTGTAACCATCGTTATAATTCTTGTTCTAAAATAAACGTGAAGACTTAAATATGACTCCTTTAACTGTTTGTTCAGGTCCAAATGCTCTGTAATAGAAGCCGTGGTGCAGGCGACCATCCTCATCCAGCCCAAAACCAGTAAACACTGCTTATTATCATATTTTAAGCCATTCACAAGAATATTGTTTATCAGTATGATTGCTCCCGTTTTTTTTTCATTCCCTGCATCCGAAACCGTTCACTCGTTCACTACTTCCTATATAGGGAATTACTATATAGACCCTTCCCGCATGACGTCACCGCGCCGCGAGATTTCGGTAGTCGCCATATTGGAAGACCAAGTACACATCTATGCAAGTACATACATACATAAAACAAACTACACCTGAAATGTAGCCAGGGCCGGTTCTGCCCTAATCTGGACCCGGGTGCAACATCGCGCAAACCCCCCCCCCCAAAAAAAAACAAAAACAAAACACACCAGTCTAAATCAGGACAACCAGTGTTCGAACTATGGGGGTACTCGGGGGATCTGAGATCCCCTGAAACAGACATGAGATCCCTTGAAAACATGATTTGGGAAATGTTGGATGGTCTCTAAAATATTGGCAAAATGATGTTTATTGACATAGCAATCGTGTGTAACGGGAAGCATTTGCATATCCGAAGTGTTGTGTTTACATCAAAGATTAAATAAACCGATATGACAACGACTGCTGCTGCCAGGTTGGTTGTTGAGTAGCTTGACTGTTTTTTTTGTTCTTGCGTGTGGTATCATTGTTGACGCGAGGTTGTTTTTTGAACATGCCAATGCGGACACGATTTCCCCTGATGAGTTATGACTTCAGACGCGATGCGTGTGTGGAGGTGTGGAGTCCGCGTGATATGTGCGTAAGATAGGCTTGTCATGTGTTTGGAGATCCGCGCTCCGAGACAAGCGCAAGCACCCCCCAGGGAAAAAAAGGGACCCCCAAAAAATATCGGCATAGTTCGAACACTGAGGACAACCATCACATAACTATAACTATAAACATTTTATATCAACTATTTTAACTAAATGGGCTATAATAAATAAGCCTGCAGGCAGCCACGGCGGGCTGCCTCAGAAAAGTAACCATTTGTCCTACTTTAAAACTCGTTTTGCTTTTTCTGCCTCCTTTTTTGTATTTTCGACCCTGCGTTTATTTTCTTTCCTTTTCTGAAAACCCGATTTGGTCTTCCAATATGGCGCAGGGTTTGTTTACTTCCGGTTTCCGGTGACGTCAGTGGGAAGGGTCTATAGAGGACTATATAGCTGATAAAATGAAAAAACACTTTCGGACACTAGTCCGTCATGCTGGTATTCACGTCATTACTGTCGCACAATTAAAACGTGCCAGATCAGTCGGCTGGTGGGTTTTCAAAATAATAAATACATGCATGTATTTTTGTGATAAATCCATATTATACTGAGCGTATTTCCCACATTAATCAATACAAAGTACCTGTATCTTTCAGTTCTTTTTTAAATCAAGGTTGAATACTTTCTTCTTTGCCGCTGCCTTTTATTAAATCAAATTTGAGACTTTTAATTTGATTTCTTTCAGCGCGACCGCAATGCATGATGGGATATATTGCTTTGGTTAGTGACTGTCGGTTGTACACTACTTTTCATGATGCACTGTGGGATACTTTGAGTGCACTATACAGTATATCCATCCATCCATTATCTGTAGCCGCTTTATCCTGTTCTACAGGGCCGCAGGCAAGCTGGAGCCTATCCCAGCTGACTACGGGCGAAAGGCGGGGTACACCCTGGACAAGTCGCCAGGTCATCACAGGGCTGACACATAGACACAGACAACCATTCACACTCACATTCACACCTACGGTCAATTTAGAGTCACCAGTTAACCTAACCTGCATGTCTTTGGACTGTGGGGGAAACCGGAGCACCCGGAGGAAACCCACGCGGACACGGGGAGAACATGCAAACTCTGCACAGAAAGGCCCTCGCCGGCCACAGGGCTCGAACCCAGGACCTTCTTGCTGTGAGGCGACAGTGCTAACCACTACACCACCGTGCCGCCATGCGCTATATAAAGGTGTAAGAATTCTCACTATCGTTTCAGACAGCACTACAAAATGGCGTCCCCACCATATAGTGCCCTATATAGTGAGTAGGCCGCGATTTCAGACACAGGGGTTGTTTCATTTGCAATGCTGTTTCAATGTTATTTGTGAATGTCCTGTGTCTGAATGTTGTTTGTGGTCACTATTGTCCTTATTTTCTTGCCATACACAATGAAGAACCAGTCAGGTCAGAAATATGACTACAGCGGAAACTGGTCTATGTTATGTGTTTATTTTGTAACCCTCAATGAAATTTCAGCAACCCTGCATTTTTAAAATGCCAATTAAACTGAAGCAGAAACACAGCAACGTAAAGTGTACACTTGCTGCCCTGGGCTAGCTCATCCAGCGAAAGCACTGCTTCTGCATTCAGTGGCAATGAATCAAATCTAATCCACAGCTGTGCCAAATGGCATCTATAGCCCAGGGTTCCAGTTGGTCTCTCTCCAGGCTCGCTGTGTAATGCCAGCAATACAGACATAGAAAAAGACATAGTTGTGGCAGGAAGGCACGTGAGAAGTATGCGCCGGAGCACCTGACCAGACTGGTGGTGTTGCTGTATGATAAATACGGCTTTGATGACAATAAGAAGCCAAGCTACCTCATCTACCTGGGAAGGAAGCTGGGGAAAGTGAAGAAGTCTTCAGGTGAAGGGTTAAATAGTGGGAATCTGAAAAGTTCATACTTGACCCCCAAACTCCTTTCATACGTGTACTTTAAAATGTATATCATGCCTTTTTGCAATGCTTTAAAATGAATATGTGTCATGAGTAGCGACTAAAATGAATTAATAAAGCAGGGGAAAAAATAATATAAATCATCTCATTATCTCTAGCCACTTTATCCTGTTCTACAGGGTCGCAGGCAAGCTGGAGCCTATCCCAGCTGACTACGGGCGAAAGGCGGGGTACACCCTGGACAAGTCGCCAGGTCATCACAGGGCTGACACATAGACACAGGCAACCATTCACACTCACACCTACGGTCAATTTAGAGTCACCAGTTAACCTAACCTGCATGTCTTTGGACTGTGGGGGAAACCGGAGCACCCGGAGGAAACCCACGCGGACAACATGCAAACTCCGCACAGAAAGGCCCTCGCCGGCCACGGGGCTCGAACCCGGACCTTCTTGCTGTGAGGCGACAGCGCTAACCACTACACCACCGTGCCACCCAATATAAATCATTTGTTATTTTATTATCAAGAACAAAACTATTGATAAATCGTGGCTTTCGTATCCCGGAAAAAGGCAGCCTTGCCTCAGGGCTAATCTCGCACGATGTCACACGTAGAACCCTGGTTATCTGGGTCATTTCCATTCATCTGATTCCGTGCTTGTTTACTCACTGAGATTGAATATTGTTGTAAGAATCTTGCAAAAATAACGATGTGAAAGCACTGCATTGTGTTTGGATGCTCAAATTGCTATACAACAGGACATTTGGTTCAGCTTAGAATAAAAATCCACAAACCAATCTGTGTTTCCAGTTCTCTCTGGCTGCTGGTGCGCTCTCGGTGGTGAGTGGGACTGTCGTGAACCGAGTGAACTGGCAGTTTCTCATCTCGGGGGCTCAAAAAGACTAGCCTGGGCCCGCCCATCCTAAGTGTGACGCAACACAAGGGCCTGTTGTGAGCTTAGTCTGGCCAGGCAAGCTATCTACAGCTCTTCCAAGCTCCCGAAAAATCGGGAGCCAATCAACTTTGAGCATCTCCAACGGCCCTGGGTAGAGGCGTGTTCAAGGCAGTGACGTAGTAGAACTGCAACCGGAAGCCATAGATTGTTTACAGAATCTATGCCGGAAGCGCTTCATTCACTAGAAACATTACGAACATGGAGCAAGTTCTCATTGAAAACGGAGCAAAGAGCAGCCCTGGAGGTATTTATTGAAAGGAAAGACGTTTTCGCCTTGCTCCCGACCGGCTTCGGTAAGAGTTTAATCTACCAGTTAGCCCCGTCGCGTCACATACGTCAAAGGAAAGAGTGATGTGATTGGTTTAAGCTTCGTCACAGCCTTTTCTGGCTTCGACCAGTAGCAAACTGAGGCATTTCAGGGAGGCGGGTCAACCACGCACTTTGGGAAACGGTTGGGCTTAATATCTTTGCCAGACCAAACGCTCGCAGAGCTTTGAAGTCGCGTTAGCCAGACTACAAAAAGACAGCCCTGGAATATCCTTGATAATCTTCTGCCCCTTCATCCCACATACAGAAATCCCAATCACTATCGGAATTCTCTCCAAAGTGTGATTCCATATCGAGGCTGGTCTAACACAGGTCTAACCACTGCTGTACAAGGGAACGAAACCGATACCTGCTTCCTTGTTACACATGTGACGTCACGCACCCCTTTGGGATCTTCCGGACAAGTCTCGGGAGATTCCGTGAAAATCGGCTAATCTTACTGATTTTCCATCAATTTATGGCCTTTTGGATCAGCTATGGTTCAAAAACACATGGTCAATCAACATAATGATTGGTGCTTTGTACAAGGAAAAAAGTGGGGTTTAGCGACGTTACATACACTTTAAATAGCAAGTAAACAGGAAGGAGTTAAATGTAAGCTGCAGGTTCGTGTATGGACAGAAGCCAATAAAGTCACACTGATGTCTTCAGTCTATTTTTTAAATTTCATAATGTTCAGGTTTTCAAAGGCAAAAATCGTTTTATGTTAGTTGGCTATAGTAAGTCCACTGAAACACATAATCTCCTAAATACTGACCAAAAAAAAGTCATGTGTCACTTGATGTAGGAAAAGGTCTAAATATACAGTACATCATTTACAGTTACTTTAAACCCTTTGGTGACTGACCCCTTGAAAATGATTCCTCCAGGAACCATGACGTTTCAGTTGTCAAGACAACGGAAAAACTAAAATACAAATACAAGAGCATTTTGTTTTGTGCACAAGAGCATTGTGACGTATCTTTCTGTTTTTGTATTTTAGTTTTTCCGTTGTCTTGACAACTGAAACGTCATCGTTCCTGGAGGAACCATTTTCAAGGGGTCAGTCACCAAAGGGTTAAATCAGTCTTTTCCTTTATAAAGAAGAAGAAGCCTTTACAGTATTTGTCACATGCACACTCAAGCACAGTGAAATTCATCCTCTGCATTTAACCCATCTGAAGCAGTGAACACACACGCACCTGGGGAGCAGTTAGGGGTTAGATACCCTGCTCAAGGGCACTTCAGCCCAAGACCACCCCATGTTAACCTAACCACATGTCTTTGAACTGTGGGGGAAACCGGAGCACCCGGAGGAAACCCACGCAGACATGGGGAGAACATGCAAACTCCACACAGAAAGGCCCCCCATCGGCCACTGGGCTCGAACCCAGAACCTTCTTGCTGTGAGGCAACAGTGCTAACCACTACACCACCATGCCGCCACACCACAAATAACAAAATGTACTCGAACTGATGGTGTACAGTATAAACACGCAATTTTCAACAACTTTTTTTTTTCTGTGTTTGACTCTCACATGGTGTTCTACTAGCTGCATTTACAATAGTAAATGGCTAAAAGTAAGCAGACACCTGACCATCACAACCCTATGTGGTTCTTCTCCAAACTACTGTCACAAATTTGTAAGCACACAATTGTATAGAATGCCTTTGTATGCTGTAGCAATACAATTTCCCTTCACTTGAACTACAGGGCCCAAACCTGCTGTACTCCATGTACTGAGCATATTCAGTGAACAGGATGCCAGTTGGGATTCTGTCTAAAACACTAGTTTGGTTGTTTAATTTATTCAGTTGGATGTCTGTTTTTTTGCTAGGCAGCCTGAAAGGGAAAATATTAAGCTTTAATTGATAAACTGGTACTGTTTCAGTGCTTGACTACAAAATTACTCAAAATACCCACTGGTCGTGGACAAACAAAACAGGTTGAACCGTAAACTCAACCAAATCTATTGATTTCTTATATGTCCATTGCGTGACCTTAGAGCCCTCAGGTGGCACTGCCTGAGAAAGCATCATGCTAATGTGACAAATATAGCCACATGAGTTCAGGAGTATTTCAGAAAACTGTTATGTAACACAGTCCGCTGCTACATCCAGAAACCCAACCTGAAACTGTATTACACATGGAGGAAGCCATTCGTCAATTCTATTCAGAAATGCTGCCGATTTCTCTGGGCCTGAACTCATCTCAGATGGACCAAAAGACAGTGGAAACGTGCTGTGGTCAGATGAGTCCACATTTCAGCTTGTTTTCAGGAAAACTGGACATCGAGTTCTCAGTGCCAGACCATCCAGTTTGTTATCAGAGAAAAGTGCAAAAGCCAGCATCTGTGATGATATGGGGGTACATGGGTGAGTTGTATGTGTGTGAAGGCACCAGTGATGCAAAGGCGTATGTTGAAATTTTAGAGAGACATATTTTGCCATCAAGGCAACGTCTCTTCCCAGGAAGTCCATGCTTATTTGAGCATGGCTTCGTAGACACAGAGTGCGTGTGCTTGACCGGCCTGCTGCTAGTCCAGGTCTGTCTCCTATTGAGAATGTGTGGTGCATCATGAAGAGGAGAATCAGACAACAGTGACCGCGGACTGTTGAGCAGTTGAAGTCTTGTATCACGCAAGAATGGACAAAAGTTCCGATTGTAAACCTGAAACAATTAGTATCCTCAGATCCCATATGATTAAAAAGTATTATTAAAATGAATGGTGATGTAATACAATTGTAATAATGCCTCTGTCCCAACTTTTTTTGAGTGTGCTCGAGGCATTAAATTCTAACTTCATTTATATTTACAAAATACACTTAAGTTGGTCAGTGAAACTGTTGAAACTGTTGAAACTTCGTACTATTTTCAGTTAAATCAAGGTTCACGTGAATGAACAAATCACAGGTTTTTGCTTTTATTGCATTTTGGAAAATATCCCAACTTTTCTGGAAAGGGGGTTTGTATATTTATAACATGATATATACTATATTCATAATAACAAGAAGACAGAGTCATCTATATCCCCCGCCCTATATACCAACTATATACCAAGTTTCAAGATATTATTTGTCACATTTTTCAAGTTCTGCTGCAGGAAACCAACCCTACCTCTTTACACTGACCTCAGCAGCCCATGGCATAAATCCACCGGACCGTTGGTCCAGGTGAGCTAAAAATTAAAATTTCTCACATTGCTTAGTATCAAAAGGCACATATACATTACTTAATCAACACATATATCAACTTTCAAGACCATACCACTCGTAGTTTTCAAGTTCTGCTCCGGAAACAAAACCTACCCATAAGACTAACCTGAGAGACTAAGTCTGAAATTGTTTCCATGGAAACATGAAAAATTAAAATTTCTCAAATTTCATAGTATGAAAAGGCACATCTACATCACCTTTTTAACATATATACCAAGTTTCAAATCCGTATCATGAATAGTTTTGGATATATGCTCCAGAAACGAACATTGCTCTTAGAAACTAAGTCAAAATCAAAATTTTATGTAAAAATGTAAAAAACACTTTTTTTCAGAAAATCCAAAATAGCAAAAGACACCAGTTCACATGTTGCTTGATATGCATACAAAGTTTCATGAAGATATCTTCAGTAGTTTTAAAGATATAGCCCAGAAACGAAAACCTGACCAGACGGACAGCCGGAACCCGTTTCTATATCCTCTGCCAAACTTCGTTTGGGCGGGGGATAATAACACAGGTTTAGAGTGTGAAACAGTTTTCAGAAAGTACATTATCTGTCAAAAATAAAGTGACGGTTTTAATTTATAAACATGCATCACTGATAATGTCTTTGAGTATCCGTGTGAGAGTGAATGACACTCCTCAAGTTGTAAGAAAACAGTACGCTGGAGAAATGCACTTTTCTGCTCACAACACAATCGAATCTATTTAAAGACTACACTGCAATTTCACTTAACCAAAGAAAACTCACGATGTGGGATCATATCATTGCATACCAAAGACAATTCACTCAAATCCACAGAAAAATTCTGGAAATGTGTTTCTTTTCATGGAAAAAACAAGTACATACAGTGGATACAACGTGTCCTTTTTTAGAATGGCGTAGGTTCAGATTTCAGCACACAAACATGACCGTTATGCAATAACAGCAAGTAGAAACTATCCTACAACAATACTGAAGGGCAATATGAAGGGGAGGATTGATTTCAGCTGTTGGGTAGTGGTACAATCAGTAAACATTTATCTGACTTGCCGAAGTCAAGTACTATCTATTTGTTACAGCTCCTCAGTAAACCAGTATATATACACTCTAGGGCTGTAATGATACACCCAACTCACGATTCGATTCGTATCGCGATTTTTGACCCACGATTCGATACGCCCACGATTTTTTTAAAAATGTTTTTTTAAAGTAGTAAATTTGACTTATTAACATTTACTTACTTACATTAACTATTTAATAACAAATAATTCAGACCACTGCAGAGAATGAGTAATATGTATGCAAAAATGAACAAATGTATATCCAAAGATTGTTTTATTTCTCAAAATAATACTGTTGAGCCGGAAGCTCTGTTTTTTCCGGTTCTGAAAAAGTCATTTTTCCAAATCGTGTAACTCCGTTAAGATTTTTTTGGGGGGGGTGGCTCTCTCACTGTCTCACTCTCATAGGGCCAATGATTTTCTGTGATCGCGGAAAACAGATGGAAATTACGGAATTTTTATGGTGAAACGTTGCTCGCGTGTCAAAATGTAACTGCCGCAGAAGGCTTTCGCCCAAGCAGACATGCCTTCAGTGTTGCCAGATATTGCTAACGGTTTCCACCCCAAAATATGTTCAAAACAAAGCCAAAAAGCACCTAAACCTGCCCAATCTGGCAACACTGCATGCCTTTCCGGTCAAGTGATTGTGATTGGCTTGTGGCACACCTAGCCAGCCAATGAGCTGCTTGTTTACAGATTCGCTCCCCGCGTCGCAACCAGAATGGCGACCGCTTAAAAGAAATGAATGCTCTGCCAGTGGCGAGTGTGGACGTTGCGTGACTCGCAGAAGATT
Source organism: Neoarius graeffei (assembly GCF_027579695.1). Lineage (NCBI taxonomy): Eukaryota > Metazoa > Chordata > Actinopteri > Siluriformes > Ariidae > Neoarius > Neoarius graeffei. Next base: position 43,905,869 of record NC_083588.1, on the reverse strand, counting down.
GTCGCAGGTCGGCGAAAAAACGACTTACTAATAGATATAAAAAAATAAAAGTAATTTAAGTAAGTTTAAAATGTAATTTAAATAAAAAGTAAAGTATTCATAAATTGAAGTTTGGAAGCGCCTCTGTTTTTGGGCTGAGGAGAAGTTTGAAAGGGTGTACCGCGATTCTGCCTTCTTGTATCGCGATACGGATCGTGGCTCTGCGTATCGCGATTTCGATTTCGATACGCATATCGTTACAGCCCTAATACACTCACCTGCCTCACAGAATCACCTGCACTATTGCTCATTCAGAAGCACAATGCATAAAATCACAAAGATCAAGAGCTTCTGGTAACGTCCATATTGAACATCAGAGTGGGGAAAATTGGAATCTTGGGAAAAGACCAGGCGATGGTTTTCTAATCTTCAGCTGTCCAATTTGAGTGAGCCAGTGCCCACTGTAGCCTCAGATTCCTGTTCTTGTCTGATAGGAGTTGAACGCAATATGGTCTTTTGTTCCTGTAGCCTGTCCGCCTCAGGGTTCTGCGCAAATGTGCATTCTGAAATTCTTTTCTGCTCACCATGGATGTAAAGAGTGATTATTAGTTTGCACTAGCAGTGCTGGCACAAATTCTGACTCTCACTCAGGATCTTTCTACTTTATTTAACTTTGATCCATCCTGATGCCCTACGTCTGGCTGGAGTCTCATCACGTTGCTCCTGTGGAGGACGGCCCCTTATGGACAGTCGAAAGTCGCACTTGGAAGATGGCTCTGGACACTTATACAACCCCTGGCAAAAAGTATGGAATCACCAGTCTTGGATGAGCACTCATTCACAAGATTATTCTGTAGAACAAACTCAGATCACAAACATGATACAATAATAAAGTCATTCCAAAGTGCAACTTCTTGGCCTTCAGAAACACTAAAATAAACGAAGAAAATACATTGTGATAGTCAGCAAATGTTACTTTTATAGACCAAGCACAGGGAAAAAAATATGGAATCACTCAATTCTGAGGAAAAAAATATGGAATCATGAAAAACAGACAAACAAAAGAACATTCAAAACACATCACTAGTACTTAGTTGCACCACCTCTGGCTTTTATAACAGCTTGCAGTCTCTTAGGCATGGACTTGATGAGTGACAAACAGTATTCTTCATCAATCTGGTGCCAACTCTCTTTGATTGCAGTTGCCAGATCAGCTTTGCAGGCCGGAGCCTTGTCGTGGACCATTTTTTTCAATTTCCACCACAAGTTTTCTACAGGGTTGGGGGGGCGTCGTGGCTCAGGTGGATAAGGCGCCATACCATAAATCCAGGGACCCGGGTTTGATTCTGACCCGAGGTCATTTCCCAATCCCTCCCCATCTCTCTCTCCCACTCATTTCCTGTCTCTACACTGTCCTATCCAATAAAAGGTGAAAAAGCCCCAAAAAATCTTTAAAAAAAAAAGTTTTCTATTGGGTTGAGATCTGGACTATTTGCAGGCCATGACATTAACTGGATGTCTTTCACCAAGGAATGCTTTCACAGTTTTTGCTCTATGGCACGATGCATTGTCATCTTGGAAAATTATTTCATCATCCCCAAACATCTTTTCAATTGAAGGGATAAGAAAACTGTCCAAAATGTCAATGTAAATCTGTGCATTTATTGAAGAAGTAACCACAGCCATCTCCCCAGTGCCTTTGCCTGACATGCAGCCCCATATCATCAAGGATTGTGGAAATTTGGATGTTTTCTTCAGGCAGTCCTCTTCATAAATCTCATTGGAACGGCACCAAACAAAAGTTCCAGCATCATCACCTTGTCCAATGCAGATTCGTGATTCATCACTGAAGATAACTTTCATCCAGTCATCCACAGTCCATGATTGCTTCTCCTTAGCCCATTGTAGTCTAGTTCTTTTCTGTTTAGGTGTCAATGATGGTTTTCTTTTAGCTTTTTCTATATGAAAATCCCATTTCCTTTAGGCGATTTCTCACGGTTCGGTCACATACTTGTACATTGACTCCAGCTTCCTCCCATTTATGCTTCATTTGTTTTGTTGTACTTTTTCGGTTTTCAAGACATATGGCCTTAAGTTTTTTGTCTTGACGCTTTGATGTCTTCCTTGGTCTACCAGTACGCTTGGCTTTAAAAACCTTCCCATGCTGTTTGTACTTGGTCCATATCTTAGATACAGCTGACTGTGAACAGCCCACATCTTTGGCAACCATGCGTGAAGAGTTACATTCTTTAAGAAGTTTGACAATCCTCTCTTTTGTTTCAAGAGACATCTCTCTTGTTGGAGCCATGATTCTTGCCAATCCACTTGGTCCAGCAGCCCTCCAAGGTGTGATAACTGCGCTGTTTCTAACTGCAGACTAACGAGCAGATCTAATCTGAGGCAGGTGTCAATTTAGGGAAAGGAAATTGACTGGGTGAGTCCTTATTTTCTACCTGAAAATTGAGTGATTCCATATTTTTTTCCTCAGAATTGAGTGATTCCATATTTTTTCCCTGTGCTTGGTCTATAAAAGTAACATTTGCTGACTATCACAATGTATTTTCTTCATTTATTTTACTGTTTCTGAAGGCCAAGAAGTTGCACTTTGGAATGACTTCATTATTGTATCATGTTTGTGATCTCAGTTTGTTCTACAGAATAAAACGTCTGAATGAGTGCGCATCCAAGACTGGTGATTCCATACTTTTTGCCAGGGGTTGTAGTAATGCTTTTATGGCTGAGGACGATGGTTGACTTGCTAACTTTAGGACTGTGGTTGTCATGAACAGTTTTGCACTCAAGTTTCCATCAATGAACGGTTTATAACTTCAACAAAACAGATTTCATGTTAAAACTATAATGATTTTCCTGGTTACACAGTTATACTTTGTGACTTTATAGGACACCGTTATAGAAGCAAGTTATTTATAATCACACTATCTGTTATCACCCAAATGAGGATGGGTTCCCTTTTGAGTCTGGTTCCTCTTGAGGTTTCTTCCTCGTGTTGTCTGAGGGAGTTTTTCCTTGTCAACGTTGCCACAGGCTTCCTCATCAGAAATAAATTAGGGATAAAATTAGCTCATATTTAAAGTCTTTAATTTTCTGTAAAGCTGCTTTGTGACAATATCTGTTGTTAAAAGCGCTATACAAATAAACCGACTTGACATTAATTTGCACTAACAGCGGTAGCGCAAACTGTTACTCTCAGGATCTTTCTACTTTCTTCTTCTTCTCCTAACGTATTTTAGGACGCTATTTCTCCTTCAGTTTTCAACCAATCATCATCAAATTTCACATGAAGAATACCTCTGGGCTGAATTACATTGCTATGACTTTTGGTGCTGATCTGGCTCACTGATCCGGAATGATCCATGAAAAACGGCCTTTTTTCAATTACTTGTCAATTTTCATGAATTTTTCACTCTTTTTTTATTTTAATTTTTTTTTTATTTTGTTCAGGGCGGCAGGGCACAACTTTTCTTTGACCTTCAATTGATAAAGGTCAGCTAGCGCAAATTACTGTGACTTTAGTCACAGTCTCTATCTAGTTATTCATTGTCTTCTTTTTCTTCTTATTATTATTCTACTAATGTTTTTAGGACGCTATTTCTCCCTCAGTTTTCAACCAATCATCACCAAATTTCACATGAAGAATACCTCTGGGCTGAATTACATTGCTATGACTTTTGGTGGTGATCTGGATCACTGATCCGGAATGATCTATGAAAAATGTGATTTTTTTTCCAATCACTTATAACTCTGTCAATTTTTAAGATTTTTTTCAATCAGAGTTTTTTATATTTTGTTCAGGGCGGCACGGCGCAACTTTTCCTTGCTAAGCATCATTCTCTATCCATTACTGTTCTGGATCAATAGGGTATGGTGACCAGACGGCCCTGTTTGCAACAGCTAGCGCAATTTACTATGACTTTAGTCATAGTCTCTTTCTAGTATGAGTTACTGTAGCCTTCATGTCTCATCATTCCACTCTGACCTTTCTTGTTTTTCGCACTATTCTATGTAAATTCTGGAGAATCCTGTTCTCAGATTTTGTGTGAAAATCCAGGAGATCAGCAGTTTCTGAAATATTCAAAACCAGCCCTTCTGGCACCAACAACGATGCCACGGTCAACATAACAGAGCTCACATTTGATCCAAGTGTGATGTGAAGATGAACTGAAACTCTTGACCCGTTTCTGCACAGTTTTATGCGCTGTACTGCTGCTACATGATGTGCAGGTGTACAGATGTTCCTAATCACGTGGACTGTGAGTATAGTTTATAAATGTAGGTATATCTAATGATTTCACTAATACACTCCATTTACTACAATAAATACACTACAAATGAAACAATGGCATGCATTTGCTTACTTGACAGTGCCGGTGGTGTTTCTCAGGACAGATGCTGCAAAATTCTGTGTTACACCCACCAGACTGGTGCCGTCGACCTCAACTATCAGGTCATTCACCTGGATCCTGGCGGTGAGGAAACAAAGCAGCTTTCAGGAACATGAGATACAGGCCAGTGTTAGTAATTCTGTTAAGCCATTTTCCCATCATGAGTATATTTAATAAAGGTGCTGAATGAATATTCAGCACCTTTATTAAATTCACTATTATAGTAATGAATAATTGGGAAAATTAGATTCACAGTTGCGCAGTTGAATCACTGTCAACAATTTCTGCTTTAACTGTAAATACACACTGAGCTGTTATATCGTAAGACAGTCTGAAAAAACCCCAAAACATTTAGGGCTAACATTAAGGGAGGAGCTGGCCTTCAGTAATTCATGGCTATTAAAATGATGAATTGCTACTCTCTGCCTCCTCGATCATAAAGAGTGGATCCTTATGTGGAGCTTACTTTCTGATTTGTTTAGGCTAGTTCAGATGGCCAGTGAAGGACTGATGTGGGCTTTAATGCCTGTCCCACTGTTTGAATGAAAGTGCAGGACATCATATTCATGGTCTCTGCATGTGCAACTGCTCCAGGACACTCAGAAACATAAGACAGTGGGCTTTACAAAGCGTAATGCTAGTAAAATATTTGGGTGGCAATCTGGGAAAACCAAAATTTACCAAATGGACGAAATATATTAACACATATTAACGATTTTCTTCTTCTTCCCATAGCCAGTAAGAGCTATAAGGGCACCGATGATGACATTTTAACAGTCCATCATTGGTGTGTCTAGGGCATCTGAACTTGGTGGAACCCGAAGGAAACCCACACAGACACGGGAAGAACATGCAAACTCCGGTTTACGGTTATTTAGCACAAAAGTCTTTTAGCACAAGTCGTAAAGTCTCTTAGCACAACTCTAATTTCTTTAGCACAAGCTCCAAGAACACTTGAAGAGTTTGGTTCCAAAACGTGATAAACACCAAATTTGAAAATCTGAAACTCCTGCCACCAAACCATCAGCAATTATCATATCTTACTCGTACCATATTCAGTTTTCGCCAAAACACGATATCTGCCATTGATTTACACACTGCATTACGGCCTTTCATTCCAAAACGCAACAAGCGCCGTCACCGATTTTTCTCAAAACCAGACATATCCATTTGGCCAATCAGAGGCCGCCATTGGTGTGAAGTCTTCTAAGATCGCTGCGCCCATGAAGTAGGAAATCGCTTCGGCACTTCTCGCATTTATTGGACAATTTCACGCTGAATTATGAATAATTTAGATAAAATAATATAAAAAAATAAAATAATCTATAAAATAAAATAATCTGTCATGAAAGAACACGGTTAAATGCACTTTAAATACAAAGGGATATGTACAGTAGCATTTTGGGGGAAAATGCTGTGGCGTGGATATGCAATGACTTGACAAAAAAAAAAATTACTTGGTTCAGTTAAAAGCTGTTAATTAGTTCTGGATTTCATTTTTGAAGTTTATTATCATTAAGAAGTTAGTCAATAAATTTTAAAACAGGATACAGTGGTTTTCCTTTTCTCACTTCCCATAATCAGAAAAAGTGATTTTTCTCGAAACAGTGGAATTGGATATATAGTGTTTTGGAACCAAACTCTTCACTTAATCTTTATTATGAATACTTACTGATCATGTTTAAAGATGTTTGATGGATTTTTTAATGAAAGTTGCCAAGATTCCGATGCAGCAACACGTTTCTTGCACATGCGTTGATCGTGGCTATAGACCCTTTTCAGTCACGTGACCTTCGTAAACGCGACCGCCATTTTGGACATGTAGTGGACTTCGGCTCGAATCGGTTTGAATGCGAGGAAAGCGACAAACATAAAAGAAAAAGGAGCGAGATGCAGAAAACTGTATTTACTAGTTTACTGTAATTATGATCTGGCAGCTATTTACACCGGATCCAGTGTAAATAGCTGCCGGAGCCAACGTCCGAGCTTGCCGGAGCGAGCGCGCTCCGGCCAGCCGCGAGCTAGCGCGCTCCGGAACCTCGGACGTTGGCTCCGGCAGCTATTTACACTGGATCCGGTGTAAATAGCTGGCAGATCATAATTACAGTAAACTAGAATGGAATGTTAACAGCAATGTAATGCCTTTTCTGGCTAATTTTATTCGTCTTACCTCCAACAAAGTGGTCACTACACAAGCGTTGGTATGCCGCTATCCAGCTTCTCCGTCGGTCAGCATCTACCGGGATCCGATAAAATGATAACCCTTGCCTTGTTTGTTGATGGTTACTACATCCAGGTGCACAACAATATAGTGGCATGATGGAAGTCTTGCTGAAAATAAACACTTTCTTTGCTGCCGTTCCTCAATGTTGGCTGTGGTAAACTACTGGTAGTACATGTCCAAAATGGCGGCCGCGTTTGTCGTGACGTCACGTGAAAAGGGTCCATAGATGCGTTTCCACACTACGGTGGATATCATAGTATATACTGTACATCCATTTCTGTTCACCGAGTGCTCAATTAAAAGAAAACAATAGGATTAGAGAAGTGAAAATTTTCCCATTTATCCCGTTGTTATTTCAACAACAGGTTTAAGGAACGACGCAAAACCACAATAGACTTTATTATTATTCAAATAAAGTGCAAGCTGTTCTTGATCTGATCGACTTGTATGAATTGTCTGTAATCTGTGCACTGTGTTTTTTTCGCACAACCTACAAATGAGTGTTTGTGGTTTATTGATTTGATAATTTAGTGTTAAATAACGTTTTTAGCGGTTGATAGCATTGAACAAAAAATAAATACTGAAATCAAATATAAGTATGCTGCAATAAAGTGAATTTCCCTGTAAACTCCCCACAGCTTCGAGACTTGTCTTGATGATCAAACAACCCTCACGTCTTAGCGTCATCTCTTCTTCTTCCTTCACGATTGCCGTATTATAAATAATTGATATATCAATTTTGGTTGTTTTGTCATTCCTGAACGTTTATATTCCACTTTTATTTAATTGCCATTCGTTCTAGGATGCTTTAGTGGAAGTTTCTTTCATTTGTTTCCATATCGCAACTGTTGGTTACTAAGGAGACATGATTCTCATTTTTCTCATTGAAATTGGTCTTGTTTCGGTTAAAGACTTTGTAGCTTCTGCGATGATCTGGCGACTTGTCCAGGGTGTACCCCGCCTCTCGCCCATAGTCAGCTGGGATAGGCTCCAGCTTGCCCACGACCCTATACAGGATAAGCAGCTACAGATAATGGATGGATGGATGGACTTTGTAGCTTTATTAGTCAAATACATATGAAAACAGTAATATGTGATATCAAATGGACTTTTAATAATTTGAGTAAGTTTTTAGGAATAGATTCCTATTCAAGCAGGGCAAGAGACGTAATCCCCCGGTTAATTAATTCGGCGAACGCGTAATTATTGACAGTTGGTTGAATTTGTGATATGATCAGAAGCGACTGAAGTTATCTATGAAGGTGCCCAGAGTTCAAGGTTTGTTATGGCTTAACTGCAAATATCCAAAGACACCAAAGAATCGGATTTTCAGTCCACGTTTCAGGGATCAACAACTGATCCTTAACATGCACAGCAGCAGAAATTCTGGCTTCCAGTCTCGAAGCAATCATAATAAACCCCTTCCTATATCTCATCTCATCTCATCATCTCTAGCCGCTTTATCCTTCTACAGGGTCGCAGGCAAGCTGGAGCCTATCCCAGCTGACTACGGGCGAAAGGCGGGGTACACCCTGGACAAGTCCCTTCCTATATCAAGATGAGTATTTTTTTTTTTTTATTATTGTGACCATAATCCAGAGTTGTGTTAAAGAATAGAGAGTTGTGCTAAGAGACTTTAGAACTTGTGCTAAAAGGCTTGTACTAAATAACCACATACCCAAACTTCACACAGAAAGGCCCCTCATCGGCTGTGAAGTTCAAACCTGGAACCTTCTCACTGTGAGGTGACAGTGCTAACCACCGCACCGCCCATTAACAACTTTACAAAACCGTAAATATATTTTACCAAAATGGCATGAAAAAGTTTTTAGTTTACTTTTTTTCCAGGCTTTATGCAAAGATCATGATGCTTATGAATCTAGTTCAGGGTTCTCCAGAAAATCTGAAGTAGCCGGCTAAAAAAAGTATTAGGTGGCTCTGGAATTTGCGCACCAAAGGCACGCTAATGCTAGGGAGGTAAATTTTGAAATTTACATGCCTTCTGGTGCATTCTCAGCTAATAAATTACTAACCATTTCCCTGTAAAATACTTGCAAAATATGTATGAAATTTCCCTCCGGATGTGTGCGCGCTTGGCTTTCTCAGTTACCCCTCTGTAGTACGCTGCCTGGCTCTGTAACATAACTACATGGTAAGCTTATTTGGTGCGTGTGTAAATTACTCGATGTGCTTCTAGTGTTGTGTTGTGTATTGTATAGTTTTAATTTCAGCATAAATATTTGCACACAGTTAGTTATTTGCACTTGCACTTTATAAGTATGAAGCCTTAGCTAAGGGACCAGACATCTCTATGGGAACGTTGGCACTTCGGGTAGCTTCTGGATATGAAAATAACAATTCTTAGATCGAGAATGATGAATCTTCTAATTATTTTCTTTAAGTTTACTTATCATTCATACCTTCTAATCTAATAAATTGAGGAAAACTGTTTTGGCGTGGTCACATGGCTCAGCCAACCAGAGCGTGAGAATCGATCAACAAATATGGCGTCGCTGCTGGTCATGTTAGACCCAAATTGAAGACAATTTCGTGGTGAAATAATTGGATTTGCAGCAAAATATGGGCAGCAGAGATGATATACTGTAAATTGCTTGAACAGTGAAAGGCAAGTTTTTTGTTTTTTCTGGGATTGAGTAGACCGTCTGTGTAGGCGGAGAAGACCGCCGATCGCCGGCGCTTGTAGACATCTCTGCAGTTTAAAAAATGCAGACGTAAAAGCCTGCATGATGTCTGTCTAAAGACATAGAATACCATCTAAAACCTGCAGTAGCTAAGAGTGATTGTCTCACACAGTAAATTTCATGCCTTGACCAAGTTTTTGAATAGATTTTGGCCATAAGGAGACTGATTTAAATCGAAACTGTTCAGTTTGCAATCAGATAGTTGCTCTCAAAATGTCTGTGAGCTTCCCTCGGCGCAGACGCGATGGAATTTTCAAACAGAATTTTCTCCTTTTTCACTTTTTGGGTAACCAGAAAAAGGTATTCTTTGTGAGACGCATGCAAAATAGACATGCATTTCAGTTCAGGAAAGTCTGTGGATTTTTCAGACCTAAATACTACAGCAAAAAAACGTCAGTTCACTATGTAGTAGGGCTGTAACGATACACCCAACTCACGATTCGAGTCGTATCGCGATTTTTGACCCACGATTCGATACGCCCACGATTTTTTTTTAAATTTTTTTTAAAGTAGTAAATTTGACTTATTAACATTTACTTACTTACATTAACTATTAAATAACAAATAATTCAGACCACTGCAGAGAATGAGTAATATGTATGCAAAAATGAACAAATGTATATCCAAAGATTGTTTTATTTCTCAAAATAATACTGTTGAGCCGGAAGCTCTGTTTTTTTCAGTTCTGAAAAAGTCATTTTTCCAAATCGTGTAAATCCATTAAGATTTTTTTTGGGGGGGGGGGGGGGGCTCTCTCACTGTCTCACTCTCATAGGGCCAATGATTTTCTGTGATCGCGGAAAACAGATGGAAATTACGGAATTTTTATGGTGAAACATTGCTCGCGTGTCAAAATGTAACTGCCGCAGAAGGCTTCCGCCCAAGCAGACATGCCTTCAGTGTTGCCAGATATTGCTAACGTTTTCCACCCCAAAATATGTTCAAAACCAGCCAAAAAGCACCTAAACCTGCCCAATCTGGCAACACTGCATGCCTTTCTGGTCAAGTGATTGTGATTGGCTTGTGGCACACCTAGCCAGCCAATGAGCTGCTTGTTTACAGATTCGCTCCCCGCGTCGCAACCAGAATGGCGACCGCTTAAAAGAAATGAATGCTCTGCCAGTGGCGAGTGTGGACGTTGCGTGACTCGCAGAAGATTGTCGCAGGTCGGCGAAAAAACGACTTACTAATAGATATAAAAAAATAAAAGTAATTTAAGTAAGTTTAAAATGTAATTTAAATAAAAAGTAAACTATTCATAAATTGAAGTTTGGAAGCGCCTCTGTTTTTGGGCTGAGGAGAAGTTTGAAAGGGTGTACCGCGATTCTGCCTTCTTGTATCGCGATACGGATCGTGGCTCTGCGTATCGCGATTTCGATTTCGATACGCATATCGTTACAGCCCTACTATGTAGAGTTTTCACGTTTAGCATCAGCTGTGTTTGAGTTCAGCTTTACCTGAATCCCAAGTCTCACTTCTCTAAATGTTATAAAAATCGAACCTTTTTTTCGCGAGCTGTTCTTGCATAAGATGAAAATCATTTCTTGATGAAGTATAACTGAAGCTGTAAATAAGCAGAATCAGGTTTCAGGTCTGTTCTGTGGTTCCTGTGATGAGCTAAATTCATAATACTGGCACTTTTTATATCAGCTGCGCGTTTGCTGATGTACAGTACAGTTAATCCTCTGAACTGACTTCACACCAATTTCAGCCAAATCCTTCGAAAACCTCTAGACACAGTATATCTGTTGAATATATTTCTGACCTCCCGTCACGGTGAGCAGCACCTCCCTCCGTCACAGTCTTGACGAAGATTCCAAGTTTCTCCAGGCCCATGTCTGCGCCGGCGCCCATTCCGATGATACTGATCCCCAATCCGTCTCCATCTGACCGTGTACAACCACACAGAAAGATCTTCATGGTTTAAACAGCACTATACTGTCAGTAGATTCATAATAAAGTTCTACATGAATGACGTTTAAATAGATAAAATACAGGAGCTACCACAAACATTTAATGGATCACTTTGGTATGAACTACAGCCTTTTCAGTGCAACTGCCATCAATTAGGGTTCTGGCGTCCTATAAAATATCTCAGATGATCAATACAATCCTAAAAGCCTTACATGTACAAGATTGACATAAAAGCTTTTGTAATTATACCATTTCGGGTTTTGACAGAATTTAGTATTAACAGTGTGACCACCCAACAGTGTTTGTGCATTGAAGCTGAGCTAAAATGTGTTACCTTTCTCCAGTTCTACGGGGAAAAGGTCCAGCCTCTCCACTCTCTTCTCCAGCTCGTACTCAGCTGAGGCTGCCATGGGGTCGACGTCATCGTTACGTCGGTCATAATCCTCGTTGGAGTACGTAGTGAACACCTGGAGGTCAAAGGTAAAGCAGCAGAACAGAATATGGAAGCTTAGTATATCAGAATATCCTGCTCTGCTCTCCCTCCTGCCGTCTGGCAGAAGGTACCCGAACATCCGAACCATCACTGCCACACACTGCAGCAGCTTCTTCCCCCAGGCAGTCAGTCCTCAGCTCACTGGTTCACCCCAAAGAACTGACAGTAGTCAAACAAAATGAAACTACAGTTTCTCATCCACTTCTGATCCAGCTGCACTACACTGCCCATTTGCACGCACACAAATGCACAATGCGCACTTTGCACCTGTCTTGTCTTGTTTTAATATCCTGGAAAAACTTGAACTCTTCAAATTGCACTAAAATGAACATTTGCACACAAATGCCACTGTCTTTCCTTGTGTCTGAAATCGCGCCCTACTCATTATACAGTGGACTATATAGTGGGGACACCGTTTTGTAGCGCTGTCCGAATGTATAGTGAGAATTATTTCCACCCTATATAGTGCACTCAAAGTATCCCACAATGCATCACGAAAAGTAGTGTACAACCGATGGTCACTAACCAAGCAATATATCCCATCATGTATTGCGGTCACGTGGAAAGAAACCAAATCAAAAACCCCAAATTTGATTTAATAAAAGCCAACGGCAAAGAAGAAAGTATTCGGCCTTGATTTAAAATAACTGAATGATGCAGGAGACACAAAGCACTTTGTATTTATTAATGTAGGAAATATGCTCAGTATAATATGGATTTATCACAAAAATACATCTCATCTCATCATCTCTAGCCGCTTTATCCTGTTCTACAGGGTCGCAGGCAAGCTGGAGCCTATCCCAGCTGACTACGGGAGAAAGGCAGGGTACACCCTGGACAAGTCGCCAGGTCATCACAGGGCTGACACATAGACACAGACAACCATTCACACTCACATTCACACCTATGGTCAATTTAGAGCCACCAGTTAACCTAACCTGCATGTCTTTGGACTGTGGGGGAAACCGGAGCACCCGGAGGAAACCCACGCGGACACGGGGAGAACATGCAAACTCCGCACAGAAAGGCCCTCGCCGGCCACGGGGCTCAAACCCGGACCTTCTTGCTGTGAGCCGACAGCGCTAACCACTACACCACCATGCCGCCCACAAAAATACATGCATGTATTTATTAGTTTGAAAACCCACCAGCTGACTGATCTGGCACATTTTAATTATGCGACAGTAATGACGTAAATAACAACGCGACGGAGTAGTGTCCAAAAGCATTTTTCCATTTTATCTATAAGCTCACTATACAGTCCTCTATATAGTAATTCCCTATATAGCAAGTAGGGAGTAGTGAACGAGTGAGCGATTTCGGACACAGGGATAGTCTTGCGATCTGTTGTACTTAGATTGCTAAATGTCTCCTTACATAGCTCCTTCTTCTTCACCCATCCAGTGTGTTCTGCGTTGGGTCCCCATTCCTAGGGTTTCTTGGCTAAGTAAGTAAGTACAGCCAGCTCGCCTCTCCTCTGCTACACTGCTTTTAGTCATGGACAATTTAGAGTAGCCAATTAGCCTAACCTGCATGTCTTTGGACTGTAGGGGAAACCGGAGCACCCGGAGGAAACCCACATAGACACGGGGAAAACATGCAAACGCCACACAGAAATGCCCTCACCTTGAACTGGACTTGAACCCAGAACCTTCTTGCTGTGAGGCAACAGTGCTAACCACTAAACCACCGTGCCACCCCTACTTAATCTATTTTCTCTATACATGCACCATGGACCTTGAGGGAAACTGTATTTCAATGCACTGTATACTTGTATATGGGTGTATTGACAATAAAGCTCTCTTGAATCTTAAATCTTGAATCAGAACACAAAAACAGATGAAACGGTAAAACGTGAATACACGTTTACTGTTTGCTTAAACTCATGACTCATTATTAGTTCATCTGGCCGACAGGCGATAAGCTTATGCCATCATGTGTTGTCCGGTGTCCATCTGGTGTCGTCCACATTTCATGAAAATCGCTTCTTCTCTCTCAGTTCTTCACCTATTTTTATTCTTTTTGGCAGGAAGGTAGGTCTGTCCAGGGTGCACATACAGTAGCTTCTACCCAAATTTGCATAATTGCAATTAATAATGAAGATATGGAGTAATTAAGTCCTAACGAGCAGTTTCCACACAAATCGCTTCTTCTCCCTCAATTCTTCACCACTTTTGATTCTTTCTGGCAGGAAGGTACGGTAGGGGTATCTAGGGTGCATATAACTTCTACCCAGATTTGATTTCTCATGGGGCCGGAATGAGCTACACCGTCATTGATGGTCTTGTTTATGATCTAAAATGCATCCCTGACTAAAATCCTGCCTTTTATGCAATACAATAAAATCTGCCTTTGTTATAAAAAGACAAATGAGAAATCCTTTATCTGGCCCAGCAGTTAAGAGAAAGCTCTAATATGCTGTCCAGTGTCATTAAAAAAAAAAAAAGGTATCTCAGGGAATGTAATAAAGTATGGTGAGTAAAGTATAAATGAAGGGTGGAAAACAATTCAGCCATAGTCATTATCCTTTTCTAAGACAGTATCTGATGTTGCAAATTGTTGTCGTGCCTCAAATGAAATGTCAGCAAACTGCTGGTCAACGTTTGGCATTTAATGTTTGGAGCTGTGGTGTTTTCTCTGTACATCACACAAAGTGCGTAAGTAAAGTCTGGCTATAATTTTTCTTCTCTCCACGTCTCTAAAACAGACAGGTGACTGCAGGTGATGATAGCAGGAGATTTAAGATAAGATAAGATAAGATAAGATAAGATAAGATAAGATAAGATAAGATAAGATAAGATAAGATAAGTCTTTATTGTCATTGTCACTCTTCCAAAGGTACAATGAAATTGAAGGTGCTGTTGACTCATTATGAGTTAAAGAAAGAAAGAAAGGGGGGGCAGAACAAATAACGTATAAAAATAAATAGCAAAGTATACAGAGTTGCACTGGTAAAATGGTATAAACAGAAATCTATTGTATGGTTCTATATCTACACGGATTGCACTTAAAATAGTACGAACAGAATTGTTTTGGTTCTGTATATATATATATATATCATCTCATTATCTCTAGCCGTGGGGGTGGCATGGTGGTGTAGTGGTTAGCGCTGTCGCCTCACAGCAAGAAGGTCCTGGGTTCGAGCCCCGTGGCTGGCGAGGGCCTTTCTGTGCGGAGTTTGCATGTTCTCCCCGTGTCCGCGTGGGTTTCCTCCAGGTGCTCCGGTTTCCCCCACAGTCCAAAGACATGCAGGTTAGGTTAACTGGTGACTCTAAATTGACCGTAGGTGTGAATGTGAGTGTGAATGGTTGTCTGTGTCTATGTGTCAGCCCTGTGATGACCTGGCGACTTGTCCAGGGTGTACCCCGCCTTTCGCCCGTAGTCAGCTGGGATAGGCTCCGGCTTGCCTGCAACCCTGTAGAAGGATAAAGCGGCTACAGATAATGAGATGAGATCTCTAGCCGCTTTATCCTGTTCTACAGGGTCGCAGGCAAGCTGGAGCCTATCCCAGCTGACTACGGGCGAAAGGCGGGGTACACCTGGACAAGTCGCCAGGTCATCACAGGGCTGACACATAGACACAGGCAACCATTCACACCTACGGTCAATTTAGAGTCACCAGTTAACCTAACCTGCATGTCTTTGGACTGTGGGGGAAACCGGAGCACCCGGAGGAAACCCATGCGGACACGGGGAGAACATGCAAACTCCACACAGAAAGGCCCTTGCCGGCCCCGGGGCTCGAACCCGGACCTTCTTGCTGTGAGGCGACAGCGCTAACCACTACACCACCGTGCCGCCCCATATATATATATATATATATATCACAAATCGCACATGGGCGGCACGGTGGTGTAGTGGTTAGTGCTGTCGCCTCACAGCAAGAAGGTCCTGGGTTCGAGCCCTGGGGTCGGCGAGGGCCTTTCTGTGCGGAGTTTGCATGTTCTCCCCGTGTCCGCGTGGGTTTCCTCCAGGTGCTCCGGTTTCCCCCACAGTCCAAAGACATGCAGGTTAGGTTAACTGGTGACTCTAAATTGACCGTAGGTGTGAATGTGAGTGTGAATGGTTGTCTGTGTCTATGTGTCAGCCCTGTGATGACCTGGCGACTTGTCCAGGGTGTACCCCGCCTTTCGCCCGTAGTCAGCTGGGATAGGCTCCGGCTTGCCTGCAACCCTGTAGAAGGATAAAGCGGCTACAGATAATGAGATGAGATCTCTAGCCGCTTTATCCTGTTCTACAGGGTCGCAGGCAAGCTGGAGCCTATCCCAGCTGACTACGGGCGAAAGGCGGGGTACACCTGGACAAGTCGCCAGGTCATCACAGGGCTGACACATAGACACAGGCAACCATTCACACCTACGGTCAATTTAGAGTCACCAGTTAACCTAACCTGCATGTCTTTGGACTGTGGGGGAAACCGGAGCACCCGGAGGAAACCCATGCGGACACGGGGAGAACATGCAAACTCCACACAGAAAGGCCCTTGCCGGCCCCGGGGCTCGAACCCGGACCTTCTTGCTGTGAGGCGACAGCGCTAACCACTACACCACCGTGCCGCCCCATATATATATATATATATATATCACAAATCGCACATGGGCGGCACGGTGGTGTAGTGGTTAGTGCTGTCGCCTCACAGCAAGAAGGTCCTGGGTTCGAGCCCTGGGGTCGGCGAGGGCCTTTCTGTGCGGAGTTTGCATGTTCTCCCCGTGTCCGCGTGGGTTTCCTCCGGGTGCTCCGGTTTCCCCCACAGTCCAAAGACATGCAGGTTAGGTTAACTGGTGACTCTAAATTGACCGTAGGTGTGAATGTGAGTGTGAATGGTTGTCTGTGTCTATGTGTCAGCCCTGTGATGACCTGGCGACTTGTCCAGGGTGTACCCCGCCTTTCGCCCGTAGTCAGCTGGGATAGGCTCCAGCTTGCCTGCGACCCTGTAGAACAGGATAAAGCGGCTAGAGATAATGAGAATGAGACAAATCGCACATTGGCCAAGAATAGTTCTATTGCACATTTGAGTTTAAAGCCATGATTGCTTTGGGATAAAAACTGTTTTTTGGCGGTTTGTCCTGGTTTTCATTGCTCTGTATTTCTTGCCTGATGGCAAAAGCTGGAAGAGACAATGACCGGGGTGTGAAGAGTCTTTTGAAATCTCCATTGCTTTCCTGCAGCATCCTTCCATTTATATGGCAGCTTTAGTTTTTCACAAACATGCATGTTCCTAATTCTCTAAAGATTGTGTCACCCGTGCACGCTCATTAATCTGAATAGTAAGACCGGATGTGTGTCGTGCAGTGAGTGATAGGATTCAGAACGAGTAGCACATGCTATATCTACTGCACTGAAGTGTGTTACACCACTGTCAAGTCAAGTCGATTTTATTTGTGTAGCGTTTTAACAGTCGACATTATCACAAAGCAGCTTTAGAGAAATATACAAATCCCAGATATACATTTTAAACAGATGAATTTATAAATTTATTCCTAATGAGCAAGCCTGAGGTGACAGCGGGAAGGAAAAAATCCCTGACATGACCAGGCTCAAAAGGGAACCCATGCTCATTTGGGTGAACTACATTTTGTGGAAATGTATAGAAAAATTTCTTACCAAAAAACAAGAAAACAAAAAACAAAAACCATCCAACCAACCAAACAAAAAAAAAAAAAACAATTTTGAAAGTTAATAACAAGCAGAGATTTTTATTTCCGTCTCTGCCAAGGAGGTTAGGGTTTCAGGTTATTTGTCTTTTTTTGTCAGCAGGATTGCACAAAACCTACTGATCCAATTTCCATGAAACTTGGTGTAACATGGACCAAAGAAGAACCCATTAAACTCTGGAGCAGATCCAAGTCATGGAGTGGATCCACAAATTTATTTTCACTTTCACTAAGATATCAGTAGAAGTCTGTGCTCATACATCTTAATATCCAATAGATGTCAGTAAATTTCAATAGTGCTAAAACATAGCCAGCCCTGCGATGACCTGGCGACTTGTCCAGGGTGAACCCCGCCTCTCGCCCATAGTCAACTGGGATAGGTTCCAGTTTGCCCGTGACCCTGCACAGGATAAGCGGTTACGGATAATGGATGGATGGATGGATAAAACATAACCATCTCTGCTATTTTTTCCTGATTCACCATGACGCAATACAAGATACTACAGCATGCATCACGTGGTGGGCTTTCCCCGTTCGCACAAAGCATTGTGGGATACAAATTTGAAACAGGAGAGAACAATGGAGGACGTGAGTGCGTGAATGAAACGTGAAAGACTGACTACAGTAGCGGAAAGCGAGAATAAAAGACGTTATGTTATATATGAAGGAAAGGAAACGAAGGACCAAACTAATAAATATCGATGGTCAGTGAGCACCTCGGTGTGATCAGCTGTTCGTTTAGCGACAGAATGATGTAACTGTCAGTGCACAGTTAAAGGTAAACCTGTAGATGGCAGTAATGCAACACTGTGGATGCCAGCTGCCGTAAAACCCAAAAGATGATGAAGAAGAAGAAGGTAAACCTGCGCATGCGCACACGGACTTTCTCCGTGTGCTTGACTGCGCGAAGCGAGTGATTTCATGCACATTATTTGCTTTAATCCCCTCAAATTAAATAACTTTCCAGCCACAGAATGGCCTGGTTTTTTTTTTAGATATTACAGAAATAAACGTATATGTGTCAGATAACGTTATCCAGGGACAAATGTCGGCCCGGCGGCATTTTGAGTTATTGACAGATTCAGAAAGTACAGTTTCTAAGCTTTCCAATGATGCCTTCCATGTGGAGATCTGACAATATTTGAAGAATGTGTGGCCTTTTGAAAGTGCATACCTCTTAAAACAGAAAAGAGAGAAAATCGCCCTCAAAGTTTTCCATCTCGGCTACTCTGGGTGTAGGGCGGGCACAGAATGCTGCTCATTTGCATGACATTAAGGAAAGCCCTACCCCCTACGAGCTAGCACGATACTACTTTCATGTAAATAAAGATCACCACGTCAATTTTCCTTCCATGCAAAGTATGCCCAACACAATTATGAAGTACAAAAATAAGTCCTAAAGTATACTTTAACATTTTGTGGTTGAAAAATTACACCGTTAGAAAGAAAGATAGCACGATGATGACACAACTAACACAACACTAGTTTCATGTAACCAAACCACAACACTCTCCGTTACATGCAAAACACAACCTTAGATTAATAAACTTACCCCATCAGAAAGAGAAACGTCGCCTTGCACACACCAATGCCTCCGATGGAATGTAGTCCTAGAACACTTCCTTTTGGTTGCGGTTTTTTTTGCTAGAAATGGTTATCGCCGATGTAAATACCGTGCGTCTGTTTGCTTCGCGGTATTTCAGCTCCTCTGCGCTCTGTTTAGCTTGCTCATTCCATAGTGAAATTACATGCCTGCATGCAGGTTAAGTAGCCACGAGCTCAGCTCGTATCATACAGCTGATTCGTGAAAAAAAAACCAAAAGACTTAAATCATCATGTGAATGGCCCATATAGCAGGCTACAGTCCTGACAAAAACGAGACAATTTGCAACAAAAAATGTATGCTTTTCCAACAAAACAATCTATTATCTGAAATACTGATTGCATTCTTCAAGATCTCAACTTGCACATGATGGAAAAAAACGCAAATCACAAATTTCGAAAAAAAATGCTTCTTTTGCGATTATCTCGGATTCGTTTCGGCCGACATGCGTCCCTGGATTCGGTGAGGTGTCACATATCACAATGACCAAATTTCAGAGGGAACTAAATTTCACTGATTTTTATGAACTTGAAAGGCCGTCTACTTTTAAATATTGTTGAAACATATAAAGTGGTTGCGGTTACAGATTTTAATGTTGTAGAAGAGTCGACTATTGTCCTTGGTGGAGGTCTGCGCTCTCCCAGAGACCCTTCTAGTTTCTTTCTATGGTGGCTGAATGAGGAAAAAAATGCCAGTAACCCTAGCTTACTAACTCTTTTCTGCTGGTCAAATATGAATAATAAGCTGATAGTCCAGACATGTAATCTTCTTGTCCTGGGCGCCTGAGCCAGTGATTTGTCCACCCCTGAGATATCAAGAGGAAACAGGCAGGTCAGATAACACCAGACAGTCTTCTCAGATAACACCAGCACCTTCAGGTGTGGATCTGTGGATACAGATGATGGAGGGAAACGCCTACTGAAATGATCTAATCTGTTTTACTTCTCTTCATGACAGGATACACTGCATTTTTGAAAGCACTCAACAGAACCCTATGGAAATTTGTATCCCTCTCTCCTTGTGTATGCGTGTGTGCTACTTTGCTGTAATGGCAAAACCTTTCAGCTGGAGAGAATTCAATCTGCACCTTAATGTAGACTAAAATAAACTCCAAACGTCAAAGCACAATGAATGATTCATCAAATTCACAAAAAAGCTTAGATCATTAATTCATCTGCTGACCAGAACAAAAAAAACTGTTCTTTGTTAAAAATAAGTTGGGCCTCATTGGACTGTGAAAACATTCCTGCCACAGTATTTTACATATGGTAATACGTTTATGGGTGAGGGCAGAATGAGAGAAGAAGGAGAGGAGGGCACGAGTGAGCGATAATTAAGAGTCAGTGTCAGGAGAATTGAGTTCATCTACTGGTTAGAAGTATTGGCTCTTCTTAGGTGGGGTTTACATTAGACCGTATCAGCGGATCATCAGATTAACGTTTTTAAAACGATTAGCGTGCACACAGCAACGCCAATACACGATTCGCGTGCACACAGCAACGCCAATACACGGATACGCTCGGCTCCGCAGGCATCCTGCGCTCCAAATCACTCCGCCCTGAACAGCGAGTGCCCTCTGGAGGGTGCGCACTCCGGCCCTGCGCAGCTCACAGAGCGCGCGAGTGAAGCGCACGAGCAGTGATTCGGGACTGAGCCGCTGTGTGTGTGATCCTAGTGCATATCGGGTATGCGCGTCACTTACCACTTGCAAGTGGAAGGATGGCAAGCCTAAAGACAATCATAACTACACAATGGGCAGTATTTGCATCAGTATTTGCAGTATTTTCATACTTTTATACTCTTTAATGAAAGGTGATACAAGGCGGAAGTCCGCGCCGTTTTTCAGCAGTCGCGTCACATGACCAACGCCAGCGAATCAGGAAGGTGGATGTCACAGTGACGTTGTCCAATGACGACGCCAGCTAGAGCTCAGCACAGCGTATCCGCGTATTCTCAATGTTTACACAGCACCGGACCAGACACGATCTGGATTGAATACGTGGACCCTGGCGGATTCCCGTTTCCCGGCGTTTCCAGGCGTTTTAATGTAAACGGACAGTGCATCCGCGAAGAAAACGAGACCGATATGGTCTAATGTAAACGTAGCCTTACTAACAGGAAAATACTTGTTGAAGACCTCATCCATCTCTGATGGCTCTTTAATGTCGCTTGTAGAGCATCGAGTGTGGCGATTTACAAAAAGACAAGCTCCATTTGTCTTATTCCCATACAGAGTCGCTGCAGTCACACAACACTCATGCCCCCTTTCCACCAAATCAGTTCCAGGGCTGGTTCGGGGCCAGTGCTTAGTTTGGAACCGGGTTTTCTGTTTCCACTGACAAAGAACTGGCTCTGGGGCCAGAAAAACCGGTTCCAGGTTAGCACCAACTCTCTGCTGGGCCAGAGGAAAGAACCGCTTACGTCAGCGGGGGGGCGGTGTTGCACCCGGGTCCAGATTAGGGCAGAACCGGCCCTGGCTACATTTCAGGTGTAGTTTGTTTTATGTATGTATGTACTTGCATAGATGTGTACTTGGTCTTCCAATATGGCGCCTAACAAAATCTCGCGGCGCGGTGACGTCATACGGTAGCCCTCTATAGGGCCTGACTAGCCTTTGGTAACACACTAAACGAATTATCTTTCATTTTTGGCACTTTTTCTGTTTGTGTAGATGGGAAGACATACTGAGAATCCAAATCGCCAACATTTGAAATAATAGTTGTTTTGAATTATTTCTTGTCTTATTTAATGAAGGTTGTAATAGAATTAGCCTACATTTGGCTTAAGCTGGATGAAACAGAGACATAATTTTATAGCCATTTGTTAAACAGCTGACAGGGAACGTAATTAACCGTTCCGGGAACTAAATTTTTTTGTTCTAACCGGTTCGGGAACGTCTATTTAATGGTGGAACCCAAAACCGGAAACGTTAAAATTCCGTTTCTGTTCGGAACGAACCGATAGGAAAAAAATTCTGGTTCAAAGCCCTGCTTCCAACCAGTAGCCCAGTACTTCACCTAGTGAGCTGCCACAGCCAACCAGGCACTTATAACCCTGGAGCTGACACCTCTTGAGCTAGCTAATAAGCCATTTTTCCACTCACAAACCTGCATCTATATGTACAGTATATGCACATTATAATTGCACGAATACATTCGTCACTGTGACGACTGCTAGTCATTTTCTCTTCGTCACCGATGGATCATGTTCATCAATGATGAGTGTGACGAGCGCCAGCGGGAACCCTGCTGAAGCACACAGATTGTAGGGACAGAACGTGGCACTGACAGCATGAATCCATGGACCCAATCTGCCTTGTGCCAACATTTCAGACTGGTGGAGGTTGTGTACTGGTGTGGGGAAGGTTTTCTTGGCACACTTTGGGTCTGTTAATACCAATCATTCGCCGCATCACTCCTGAGGATGTTTTGAGAATAAAAGGAGGCCCGGCCCAGTATTAGTGTAGTGTTCCGAATAAAGGGCTCATTGAGTGTATTTCTCGATTCAGTTTAGACATTTTACTACGCAGGTGTCAAATGTAAAAGGTTCAAACAATGCTGCTCTAAATCCTTTTTGATTAATCGTTTTCTCGCTATCTCTTTGTTCATCTCACTCGTTTCATCAAATAATGGCAGAGTCTCTGAGTCATGCAAAAAACGACGCTGTAAATGTTTCGGTATCTTTCACTTCTGACTGGATTATCAGTTGTTCCTGTTCATCAGCTTCCTTATTTGACTGCTTCGTGTTTTACTTCCTTTGCTCTTCTCACCCTGGTGCTCTCTTCCTCTTTGTTCATACCCTCCTGTGGCCATGCTAACACTCAGCTGTTTGCGCTCTCAGCTCTGCTCACTCGTAGCTCCGTCATTCCGAAATCGCTCGCATCACTCTTCTACCGTTATCATCGAACCATACATCTCGGTCTGCAGCCCAGCCAGACTCAACCACAGCCTTTATTCTGTTTTTTTTCCTCATTCCGCTTCAACTCATCTCTCATTCTACCAGTGTGTTTGTACATACGTGTGTGTGTGTGTGTGTAAGACAGCAGTAGGCAAAGCCATCGCCCCTCACTATGAATGCCGTCGCTCTGCTCACATGGTCCCATCTCCATGGCAACCCCCAGGCGTTCCCTCTTTATCTCTCTCTCTGTTCTTCTTTCTGTTTCTCACTCACACAAACACTTCTTTTTCATCTCCATCTCTTCTTTTTTTCTGAAGAACTGTCACAGACGCAAATCTACGCACTCGGTATGATCTTCATATTCACATGGTTCTTCTTCATATTTTCCAACATCATCTTGCTGGCTAAAACAGCAGCCCATATTCGACTCTATTCCAGCTGCTATCCAGACTTTCATGAGGAACGTGTGTCTGGGTGCTGTGTGTGTGTCTGCTTGGAGTCTCTCTCTCTCTCTCACCAGATGTGCCTGAGAGACACATGCACGACCTCTCTGATATATCTTGGAGAAGATAGGTGCGAAGAGGAGAAGAAAGGAAAAGAGGAGAATAAAGAGGGGGGACAAAAAAAACCCAGAGAGGATGGGAGAGAGAAGCAAAGATGCAACAAGATGAGACAAGAAAAAAAACGAAGGCTGAAGATGAGACAGGATGAAATTTGACGAGACGAGACACAAGGAGACAAACGAAAAGCTGCAGAAAGAAGGGCAGGGGAGACAAGACATGATGAGATGAGACAACATGAAGCTAAACGAAACAGTATAAACAGACAAGAGATGAGACAGGGAAAGGAGAGACGAGATGAAAAGGGACACAACAGACGAGAGACAGCAAGATGAAGCAGGAAGTGTGGAGGCTTTGTATGGGCTTTGCCTAACGAACAGCTCCTACATGCTGAAAATTCTAAACTCTACAATTTATTTATTTCAGTTTCTTCAGCCTGAATTTGTGCGTGTGTGTGTGTGTGTATGTGTGTGTGTGCGTGTGTGCATGCATTGACAGCAGCTGTTCTGGCTACTGTTATTTCTTCAGATGTGCTTGACTCAGCCGTTCCCGAGGTCCCGTAGGCATGCAGAGGACGATCATGAAGTGTTAGCATAATAGAAAAGTCTGTTTCTCATACAAACACACAGCGCAACTATGCATAGCTAACCAAACACACACACACACACACACACTATACAAGGTGCCCCTATGAATAACAGAACTTACCGGTAGCACTGACATACATGATCAGTCTGTCATACCCACACACACACAGAACATTACACATTAGTAGAATAATAATAGAATTAAACATTTCTATTCCAGGGCGGCACGGTGGTGTAGTGGTTAGCGCTGTCGCCTCACAGCAAGAAGGTCCGGGTTCGAGCCCCGTGGCCGGCGAGGGCCTTTCTGTGTGGAGTTTGCATGTTCTCCCCGTGTCCGCGTGGGTTTCCTCCGGGTGCTCCGGTTTCCCCCACAGTCCAAAGACATGCAGGTTAAGTTAACTGGTGACTCTAAATTGACCGTAGGTGTGAATGTGAGTGTGAATGGTTGTCTGTGTCTATGTGTCAGCCCTGTGATGACCTGGCGACTTGTCCAGGGTGTACCCCGCCTCTTGCCCGTAGTCAGCTGGGATAGGCTCCAGCTTGTCTGCGACCCTGTAGAAGGATAAAGCGGCTAGAGATGATGAGATGAGATTTCTATTCCACCACTACCTAACTTGTCCATCACTGCCCTTGGAGTGCTGATGCTGTAACTGCTGCAGATTCACTGGCAACTTTAACAGGAACATCTGTATCACTGAAGCTTGGAAAAACATCTCCTGGTCTCTTCTCACTCTTCAACTATCCAGTTATCTGTGCCTTCTGCAGCCTCAGGTTCCTGTTGTTGAGCAGAAGCTGATGTGGTCTTCTAATGCCACCTTAAAGTTCTGTATGTGCCCAGCCATCTGTGTTCTGAGATGCTTTTCTGCTCAGCACATTTGTAAAGAGTGCTTATTTTCTCCTCTGACCTCTTAGAAGTGCTGCTTACTGGATGGTTTTTTTGTTTTCCGCACCATTCTGGATCAACGCTGTTATGACACTGTTGTGTGTAAAAATCCCAGTAGATCAACAGTTTCTGACATATGCGAACCAGCCTGTCTGGTACCAACAACCATGCCATGTCAAGTTCCTGACCCGTATGTGCATGATTTTATCCCGAGTGCTGCTGCCACATGATTGGCTATTTGGATAACTGTATGAAAGTGGAGGTGTACTGGAACAGGCTCCTGTTAACGTGGCTGGTGAGTGTATATGCACAGACACACACTTGTCTTACTGTCCTTGTGCAGAGGTTTCATCGACATAATTATTAACGCAACTAATTAATGCTATGCTTAAAGGAACAGTCCACCGTACTTCCATAATGAAATATGCTCTTATCTGAATTGAGACGAGCTGCTCCGTACCTCTCCGAGCTTTGCGCGACCTCCCAGTCAGTCAGACGCAGTCAGACGCGCTGTCACTCCTGTTAGCAATGTAGCTAGGCTCAGTATGGCCAATGGTATTTTTTGGGGCTGTAGTTAGATGCGACCAAACTCTTCCGCGTTTTTCCTGTTTACATAGGTTTATATGACCAGTGACATGAAACAAGTTCAGTTACACAAATTGAAACGTGGCGATTTTCTATGCTATGGAAAGTCCGCACTATAATGACAGGCGTACTAACACCTTCTGCGCGCTTCGGCAGCGCACTGATACGGAGCTCAGATATCAATGCGCTGCCGAAGCGCGCAGAAGGTGTTAGTATGCCTGTCATTATAGTGCGGACTTTCCATAGCATAGAAAATCACCACGTTTCAATTTGTGTAACTGAACTTGTTTCATGTCACTGGTCATATAAACCTATGTAAACAGGAAAAACGCGGAAGAGTTTGGTCGCATCTAACTACAGCCCCAAAAAATACCATTGGCCATACTGAGCCTAGCTACATTGCTAACAGGAGTGACAGCGCGTCTGACTGCGTCTGACTGACTGGGAGGTCGCGCAAAGCTCGGAGAGGTACGGAGCAGCTCGTCTCAATTCAGATAAGAGCATATTTCATTATGGAAGTACGGTGGACTGTTCCTTTAAACCTAAACCTAAACCTAACCTTCACCACAGTAAGCAAAATGAAACGGTATGATTTGGCTGGTACACACAAGGTCAAAGAGATCAGATATTCCTTTCCTTATGGGGATGTTTTGTCCCCAACCAAAATATAATGACATGCTCTCTCTCTCTCTCTCTCTCTCTCTCTCACACACACACACACACACACACACACACACACACACACACACACACACACACACTTGCAGAGAAACCTGCAATATTCAACAGCTTTTTCTAATAGCCAGCACGTGTTTATTGAGTCTGTGAGCCTATACATAATCTGTGTCTAGTCCAGAAAACCACTTGACTGAGTATAAGGGAATGCACACAACTCAACTGTGTGCAAGTGTGTGTGTGTGTGTGTGTGTGTGTGTGTGTGTGTGTGTGTGTGTGTGTGTGTGTGTGTGTATTTTCTCTCACTTGCAGCTCTTCCCAATTTTGGAACAGGCAGCTGCTTTCACGCCTCTCCATGACTGGAGAAAACCAGGCACTCCAGGCCCTATTTTGACACCCCGAGCCTGTTGCTATGGAGATCGCCTTTCTGTGCAGACAGGCGACAACACACGCACACACACACACACACACACACCATAAAGTGCTCACAGGAGAGCCCCCAGGCATTGAAGGGGGTTGCGACAACTATTCTTAGCACTGCGGGTTTTGTCCATTGACTCGAGTCTAGAACAGCAAGCCTCCTGTATTTCTAGAAACAAAAGAAAATTCATGCATGCATGTGACTACGCTGCAAGAGAGGCGACACGCAGAACAGAGACGGACAACAAGATGGGAGAAGGATCAGGATTTTTTTTTTTAAGAATTACATTTATTACCTAGCCTGCCTAGTCTGTCATTTGGTTGCCTAGAAACTAGTGTGCGCTTGATGTCTCACTCAAATGCTGATGAGGCGACGTTTATTCCGCTGACTTATCATATGGATAAACGCATGCTTGTACTTTTTCATTTACTGGTTTATATTCTGAAGCTTTGGCAGTTTTGACTGTCATCCACTTTGGGCTGAATTAAAATACAGCTCTACATAAACTCCCAAGGGTCACTGCTGGTGAATTACAAGACAAGAGTGCTCTGAGAGCACAATATCCCCCGCTGGCAACTAGGCCATAACTCTGGTAAAATGTGACTGAATTGAACGAAATTGCAATATGCGTATTACCGACATATAACAAAGGTTCCTGCCAAGTTTGGTGAAATTCCAACAAAAATTGTGAGAGGAGTTGATTTCAGAAGGTGAGTACCCTTCCTGGGACAGACAGATGGACATCGCCACGACATAATCCCCCTTCGGGTCTTTCAGCCAGCGGGGGGTAAAATTTGTGAGGGAAGTTGATTTCAGAAAGCAAGCACACCTTGATGAAATTGCCAAAGTACAAGTTTGTTAATAATCAAGGGCGTAACTCTGGGAAAATTTGCCCAAATTAAACGAAATTTCAATATGCGTATAACTGTCATATAACAAAGCCTTTTGCCAAGTTTGGTGAAATTCCTCCACAAACTGAGAGAGGAGTTGATTTCAGAAGAACGTACACCCTCATGAAATTGTCAAAGTACAAGTTATTTAATCAAGGGTCAAAACTCTGGTAAAATTTTCACAAACGAAATTAAATCACAATATGCACATTACCGTCATATAACAAGACCTTTTGCCAAGCTTCGAGAAATTCGTCCAAAAATTAAGAGAGGAGTTGATGTCAGAAGGCGAGCACACCTTCATGAAACTGTGAAAGTATAAGGTTGTTAATCAAGGGCCACAACTCTGGTAACATGTGACCGAATTGAACAAAATAACAATCTGCGTACTACCGACATATAACAAGGCCTCTTGCCAAGTTTGGTGAAATTCCTCCAAAAATTGTGAGAGGAGTTGATTTCAGAAGGAAAACACACTCTCATGAAATTGTCAAAGTATAATTTTGTTAATCAAGGGCTGTAACTCTGGTAAAAATGTGACCCAAATGAACGAAACTGCAATACGAGTATTATCGACATATAGCAAAGAATCCTGCCAAGTTTCATGAAATTCCTCCAAAAACTGTGAGAGGAGTTGATTTCAGAAGGTGAGCACCCTTCCCGGGACGGCTGGACGGACGGACAGATATCACCACGACATAATCCCCCTTCAGGTCTTTCGGCCAGGGGGGATAAAAAAGTAAAATCTTGGGGTTTCCAAGTCTCCAAACCCCCCATCAGACGCCACCTTCATGCCAACAGATGATGTGGAAGGTTAGCCAGAAAAAAGCCTTTTCTGTCAGTTAACCACAAACATAAGCGCCTGAAGTTTGTGAAACGCTACTACAACTTTGACTAGAACTGTGTTCTCTGGTCTGATAGAACAAAAATGGAGCTTCAGGGCAATAAACACTCAAGGTGGGTTCGGCGTAAAAAGAAGGACGGCTATGATGAAAAGAACCCGATCCCAACTGTACAATACGGTGGAAGTTCTGTGATGTTTTGAGGCTGTATTTCCTCCAAAGGCCCTGGAAACCTTATTAGGGTACATGGCATCATGGGCTCCATGAAATACCAGGACATTTTAAATCAAACTCTGGCTTCTTCTGCCAGGAAACTAAAACTGGGTCATCAATGGATCTTCCAGCAGGACAATGATCTGAAGCATCATACTGTATACAGGATGATAAACATTTTTAAAAATGTTTTAATCTCCAAGAAGTGACTGAAATTTCCTAACATCATCTCTACACTTTTATACCCACATTGAAAATTAATATATTTTCTATTTCTTTCAGAGTCGTAGAGACCCCATTTCTTAATTACATCACAGATCTTTAGCAGATACTCTTATCCAGAGCAACATACCCAGAGTAGCCTGGGGAGCAGTTAGGGGTTCAAGGTACCTTGCTCAAGGGCACTTCAGCCATTCCTGCTAGTCCAGGGAATCAAACCAGCAACCTTTTGGTCCCAAAGCTGCTTCTCTAACCATTAAGCCATGACTTCCCATGGCCTAAAAATAAGGCTAATAAACGGCTTAGATAACATACTTAACATTGTTTTATTATCTTGATGTGTACTACAATCGTATGTGAATCACTGACGAGTACGGATATGACTTCAAAGCTTCGAAAAGTTCTTTATATAAAATAAGGCGTAGGTTTTTGTCAAGTCTTTATAGGTATGTTTGTTCATAGTTGTATAAACTATAGATCACAAAATACTTAATTATTTGGTGTAATACTAACAGGGGATTTCATACTCATTGACTTTCCTGAAATGTGCACACACATTAAAGCTAAAGGGAAGGGCTAAAGGCCAATTTATGCTGACAACGCAGTCCTCGCAGATGGCGTCGCAGATAGCGTCTGTGTAGCCCCCCCCCCCCCCCTTTGCAGACGCTCTGCGTGCACCTCCCAAAAATTGTGACCACCGCAGAAGCCTCGCAGACAGCGTCGCAGACAGCATCGCAGACAAGAGGGCTCTGATTGGTCCACTCTACATCCGCTGTACACGCACTTCCGCTTCCCTACTTTCCCGGTTTGGTTTGTTTTCACAACCGCCATTTTTAAAAACACGAGCGAAGATGGAGCAGCACGAAGAGCGGTTGATCGAGGAAGTGAGGAAGTACGTACATCTATACGACTCCAGTTCTAGTCAGTATAAGTAACTGGAGGATAAACACTCCACTAACCACACCCACCAACTACTCCTAGCGATTTCGCGACTTCGCGCCCCCTTGCGTTGTGGCGGTGAATAACATCGCGCACGCCTATTACTCCCCGCTCAACGATAAATTACAACTGTCTGCGAAAAGCTATCTGCGAAAGCCTTGTCGCAAGAGCATGCAGAGGCCCTAACCCTGCTCGGGAGGTGGTTTAAGAAATTTACTCCGGAGTAAATGCTAGTTTGCGGGGCAGCACCGATATAAAATGGGACGTCTGAACGCTACAGGGGTAGACTCGCTACGCGTGAGGAGAGTTGATTACATACGGGCATTGCATAATTTGCATCCTGGTATTTTGCGCTTCCAAAATGGCGAATATCAACAACAACAGAACTGCGTGTCTTCCAGTGTTGCCAGATTAGGCGGTTTTAAGTGCATTTTGGCAGATTTGAACATATTTTGGGCTGGAAAACGTCAGCAGTATCTGGCAACACTGGTGTCTTCATCCACGTTGTTTTCCCGGCGCTTGGTGATGCCATGACAACCGGGAAAAAGAAGTACATTTTCACGCATGCGCATATTTCATTTCCGCATTATTACTATCGTATAGCACGGTCGCAAAAACTGCCGTGTGAACGCAAGTGGGGCTGCACCGGTGCTAACACGCTTCTCTCTAGTAAGTAGGTTTGTGATGTGTGAACGCTCCACAAAATTTACACCGGTGTAAGATATATCGCAACAAAATACATCGGTGCAGCATCGATGCAAATATGTGCCGTGTGAACACCCCTATTATTTGCTTGCCCCGTCAACCCAGGCTAGTATATTTCTGCTGAATAAACTCCAGAGGTGGACAAAGTACCCAACTTCATTACTTAAATCAAAGTACAGATCCCGCTGGTCAAATGTTACTCCGATACAAGTGAAAGTTGTCCAGTCAAATTTTTACTTCAGTTAAAATACTCAAGTATTAAAAGTACATTTTCTGTCAATGCATTGTTGCATTATTGTCATAACGCTCATGCCTCTGAAGCAACCTACTGGATTATTTTGTGAATTCACAAAATGAACGCATGCTGTGCCATCATGGTGGTTTAACGTTAAGCTAGCTAGTCAGTGAAGCTCCACCTGACATGCTAGCAAATGCTTTTCAAACTCGAAATCATACTGGGTAGCTAACATTACTAGAAAAGAAAGATTTCTACATTTTGTTTATTTGGCAAGATTATGCTAAAACATTTCTGAAAGGATTTCAGATAAGCTAATGTTATTCATGTTAGCGTAACTCTGTTTTTACATGCTAACTAACAGTGTCCAAGTTGACTAGCTACATGTTAACGTTAGCTGTGGACAAGACTGTGGCAACTTGATGGGAAAATCCATAGAAAGTCATTTGACTAACCAGACTGCATAGCTACTGCAACGTTATCGCTAGCTCTAAAAGCACAGACAACTTCATTGCAAGCTTTCTCTTGGAATAAAACGTTTATATACCTCAATATGCTTCCGCAGGTTGGACGGCGAGTTTTTGCAAGCCGTGATGTGGTTCGTTTTCGGCAAACAAAGCAAACATTTAAAACGAAACGAACCTTTAATCCTTTCAGAAAACTGAAACATGGATTCATGGGCCATGGGTGTGTGCATTCCCCAGAAGAACCGCCTCCTTCCATTCTGCCATCAACTGATCATGTTAAATAACGCTGCTGAGAAATCACTGAACTTGATTTTATACAGTCTACGGACGTGACATGACCCTAGTGATTACTGACAGGCTCTCAGTGTCACCTGGAAAAAAATCAATCACATTTTAGAAAAGAAAAGAAAAAACATCCACTTTCAAAGCTGCTTCATAGTAACGAGTAACGAGGACCTTGACAGAAATGTAGTGGAGTGAAAAGTACAATATTTGTCTTTCAAACGTAGTGACATTAAAGTCATAAGTTTCCAAAAAAAAATACTCAAGTAAAGTATAGATACTCAAAACGTGTACTTAAGTACTCAAGTAAATATACTTCGTTACTGTCCACCTCTGATAAACTCTGACAATACATGTGAAACTCAATCTTTAAAGTGCTGATGACACGTTTTTGACATCTTTGGCGATGTTTTATAACATAAAAAGTAATTCCCGATGATCCATATGTTAATTCACGAAGGCGCCTATTTTACAAGTTATGATGATAAACGCGGCTATTTGGGCAAATTTGACGGGGCTGCAGCACCCAGGAGACGGAGGAGGAGGAGGAGCTATATGACGTCAGCGAAAGAACCTTCCTCCTAACTTACCAGTTTGTTGTTGATGCGACAGGTGTTCAGTTTATCATTATTAGTATTTTTATTATACATTATTATACATTATTATATATATAGTTATTATGCCTTCGCGTTGTGTTGCCGGCTTTTGCTCCAAAACCCACAAGGATTGGGTAAGTTTATTCAAGTTTCCCAGAGATCCCGAGCTGCATGCGACGTGGGTGAAGCAAGTCAGGCGCACTCGTGACAAGTGGGAGCCCTCACCAACATCCGTCCTGTGCTCTGAACTAGGGATGTCCCGATCCGATCACGTGATCGGAAATCGGGCCCGATCACATGGTTTCAGACTCGATCGGAATCGGGCATTGCCTCCCGATCAGGGATCGGATATATATCTATATAATATATTCTCATTTTTAACACATCAATAGCTATGCGTTGGCACAGAGTGAGACCAGACCTCTTGTCTCAACACAGCAACATCAACGCGTGCGGCATGACATCACTTTGTAGCGGAGACGCTATTGGTTATTGGCTGCCTGTGGCCGGCAAAGTTGAACACGGAAGCAGTTCGAAGCGGAAAGCAAAGCATGAGATCTTTTTTTTTTTTCGTTGGATGACAAAAGAAACAGGCTCAAACCTGAAAGGGTAGAAATGCTTGTTTTCATCAAGAAAAACATTCATTTCCTTAATTGAAATTACTGTACACCACTGTGAGATGCGTTCTTAAAAGCAAATTACCGGCACCGTGGCACTTTATTTTTTTTATTTGTTTACATTCCTGCCAGGTATTTTAAGGTTATTTTTTTAAATTTGTTATTTATTGTTCAAACTGCCTCACGTAAGTGCTCTGTTTGCTAACGGAGTTGTTGGATGTTAAAATAAGGTGTTAAATAAAAAATGAGGAACATCCTGGATCCATTTCTTTCCTCGTCTTTATTTTTTTATGGATTATAAGAAGTATCGGATCGGGACTCGGTATCGGCAGATACTCAAAATCAAATGATCGGTATCGGATCGGAGGGCAAAAAAACCTGATCGGGACATCCCTACTCTGAACACTTCGATTTGGATTGTTTTGACACCCTTCCCAGCTTAAAAGAATCTTTTGGGTGTTCAGTTCAGCATAAACGTGTGTTACTACCATCAGCAGTGCCTACACAGTGTTGCCAGATTGGGAGGTTTCCCGCCCAGTTGGGTGGTTTCAAGTGCATTTTGGTGGGTTTTGAACATATTTTGGGCTGGAAAACTTCAGCAGTATCTGGGGTTTGAACATATTTTGGGCTGGAAAACTTCAGCAGTATCTGGGTTTTGAACATATTTTGGGCTGGAAAACTTCAGCAGTATCTGGGTTTTGAACATATTTTGGGCTGGAAAACGTCAGCAGTATCTGTTGCCAGATACTGCTGAAGTTTTCCAGCCCAAAATATGTTCAAAACCCACCAAAATGCACTTGAAACCGCCCAACTGGGCAGGAAACCTCCCAATCTGGCAACACTGCCAGTATTCCGGAGGGGGTCTACTCGTAGCTATGCCGAATCCAAAGACAGTCCTCCTGTCAGAACATGTGTTGTGAAACGACATAAGATAAAGGTACGTAGAGCTATAGATTCTACATGATAATCATAAATGTAATCATAAAGTCGGCGTGATATCAGTCATGTATTTGCTTGTGAAAGCTTGCGGCTTTCATGTAACTGCCGCCTAGCAACGAGAGGCAAAGGGTAAAGAGGGTAGGCTATCATAGATTCTATTCGGAAGAGATCAACACAATTCTAGACTCCCAGAAGAGGAAGAGCTAGCACTAGAGAGTTCACCGGCGTTTTCATGCGCCATTTCCATTGAGTAGAACCAGAGTAGAACAGCCAGTGAACCGCAGCGTGTTCTTCCGCTGACGTCACAACATGGCCGCGAGCCACAGACCCAGTTTTCTTGCGCTGTGCAATTAAAAGTTGGATATTTGCGTAACAACAGCTTCTTTTCACGTAATTATAACAGAAATCTAACATGTTTGCCATGTTGTATAGTTTATTTAAGAAATTGCATAGAGTCATGTTCGTGTCATCAGCCCTTTAAGAGTATGCCATCATTCCTGCTATCACTGCCAACCGGGCTCTGATTTAAATACACTCCAACGTCTGCACTGGAACACACAGCTGTACAGCTGTCACTACTAAAATGAGGCCAGTTTTTATAGTTTTTTTTTTAAATAGTTTTTATAGTTAAGGACATCTCAAACATCTTTTGCTATCGAAATGTGCAAAGAATCTTCACTGGAACAGAAAGTGGCCTTGCTGTTTCTCACAAGCATATACGCAGAGACTAAAGAAGAAACAGGAAACCAGTTACAACAACAGGAAGTTGTGGATTGTGATCAGCAGGGGAAACATTGTGAAACCACCATATTGGTCGAACATATATAGAGATACTCACATGGCCAGGGTGTAGCTCAGCTCTGGCTCGTACCACAGAGCACAGAAACAGCTCTCGAGTCAGAAATCAAAATGAAAACATTCTGCACTCAGTGAGGCGTCATCATTAGCATTCTCAAGATTCTCGTTATATTCAGCTTTCCTGTCTATTGACATTTTTTATGGCTGTTGGAGAACACTGTCTTGCAGGCAAATGGCTTTTATAACCTGAACATATGCTCGAGGCTCTTCAGCCTACTAAATATCACAGAAGGAAGAGCATCCGATGTTTTGTTTGTAAGAATGCAACCATTTTTGGATAATAACAGTTTAAGCCTTTATTCAGCATGTATGGCAAGTTAACAGTATCTAAGGGAAAAAAAATCCTACAGAGGATGCTACTGATGTGTATCTGTTTATAATGGCAGACAATCAACTGCTGAATCAGTCGTCTGATCCCTGATTAATCTCCCCTTAACTCCATTTTATCCCAAGTTGGTCATTGCGATTCTCCACCCACCAGCTAGCTGTCTCCACCCTGTCACATGGCCGCTGCCAGCCAGGGATAGTGAAGGTTAGTACATGCTTCCTGTGACTCAAAACTTCTGCATACATGAGCTCACATAATGCCATGCAAGAGCAAGGGACACTAACGCCATGCTTCCCACCCAGAGCCCTTCTGTTCACATTTAAAACGCTAATTGCTCAGGGTCTGTCAAATTATTCATTCTGACTTTTGTCTAGCAATGTACAAGTGAGTTTAACACACACAGAGGACATTACACAGTTGCGTGAAGACATGAAGTTTATCTTCGAGTGGTGACTATACACACACACACACACACACACACACACACACACATACATATATATATGAGTGATTCCACGCTTATGGGTACTGAAATGGGGACATGAACTTATTTTTTAAAATTCACCTAAAACCATTTATTTTTTTACCATCAGGTCACAAAACATGTAATCTTTAATGAATGATATGTTAAAAGATAACTTTAATTTTCTGAGATGTAATAAAAACATATTTACATGCCAAAGTCAGAACGTAACAGAAGTGTTGTGGACATATAGATTCTCAATTTTAACAATGTAGAATTACTTTTTGAAACATAGGAAGGTGATGTTTTAGCAAATATAATTAATAAACATGTGTAGTAGAATAAACATACACATTCTTTCAATAAGATTAACATGGTATATAGCTAGATTGTAATTAATTTGTAACAGACGCGAGATGGACAATCGTAACAGAAGTAATGTAACAGACATCATTTTGGAACTCATAGGCTTGACTTTGGCATATAAATATGTTTTTATTACATCTCAGAAAATTAAAGTTATCTTTTAACATATCATTCATTAAAGATTACATGTTTTGTGACCTGGTGGTAAAAAAAGAAATGGTTTTAGGTGAATTTTTAAAAATAAGTTCATGTCCCCATTTCAGTACCCATAAGCGTGGAATCACTCATATATATATATATATATATATATATATATATATATATATATATACGGTATATATATATATATATATATATATATATATATATACGGTATATATATATATATATATATATATATATATATATATAAAACGAGTCAGCAAAGCCCTGGCGACTTGTCCAGGGTGTACCCCGCCTTTCGCCCGTAGTCAGCTGGGATAGGCTCCAGCTTGCCTGCGACCCTGTAGAAGGATAAAGCGGCTAGAGATAATGAGATGAGATGAGATACGGTATATATATATATATATATATATATATATATATATATATATATATATATATATATATATATATAAAACGAGTCAGCAAAGCCCTGGCGACTTGTCCAGGGTGTACCCCGCCTTTCGCCCGTAGTCAGCTGGGATAGGCTCCAGCTTGCCTGCGACCCTGTAGAAGGAGTCAGCAAAGCAAAACTTCATATCTTCGCATCCCATGTAACATTCTTTATATTATATGGACACATCGACAAAAGAAAAAAAAATACACAAGTTAATCAAAAGAATTTTAATTTCAAACTGGCTCACCATTTTGACAACGCACTTCCAGTCAGTGGGAAAATACCGAAAGTGACGTCATCAGAGTGAAATATATGTTATTTACCAGCTGAGAGGTCCGTATCGTGAAATACCGTGACTGAGGTCTTGAAAGTACTGAGCAAGGCCCTCTGGGCTGAGGTCAGTATCCAAGGCCAAGGTCACGGTATTTCACCATACGGACCGACCTTAAACTGGTAAATAATATATTTATTTTTTTCTTTACCAAATTCTAACGGAAAACGAGAGCGCCCGAAAGGGAAAACTGAGCCGAGCCGCCATTCTGAATCCTCATTCACGGCTGTAATGCAAATGGCTTCCTCCTCGGTATACAAGTGCACTTCCATGGCAGGAAAAAAACTACATTTTGCTGCCTATGTAGTCCCCTATTTATACAAAATAGGAATCATTCAGGATTCAGCCATGTTTTTGCTCGGTGTTAGCAACAGTTACAGGTTTTTAGCTTTCTCCTGAAATGTTTTCTTTTGCTTCTTCTTCCTCAGGGTAGTAAAACTCGCTTTCGCTGTGAACACTGTTGTTATCACTATCCATGATGTAAAATTAATGCTATTATCCTGAGAAATGCTGGCAAAAATTTATAAGATTTTTGATAAAAATCTTATAAATAAATCTTATAAAAAAGATAAATGTTGACAAAAATTGCTACTGTGTTTGTTGTTGTGAACGAGCGAGTCGCCAGAGGTCCGTAACCGGGGTCCGTACTGTAGGATACGGACCCGCTCGCCAGCCATTCAGAACGCAGGATTTGATGGAAACCGGGCCGTGAAAAAAATAAATAGAATTATTATACATACAGGACACTTTTTCGATGGAATAAAAACATGTATTCTATTCCCATCTAGCGGGTTTCATTAATTTGGTTTGATAGCATGCAATATCGTTAGCATATCGCTTATCCTATGTGTATTACGTCACTCTACCCAATGGAGAATGAGCATTGAATATGGTTTACGATATTGCATAGCTGTCAAGACAACATCATGTCACACGTCGGAGCTGACGCGAATATCCAATGAGAAAGTTTTCTGCTGCGCATGAGCAGAAGCATTTCTTTGTTCGCTGGGAAAGAGAAAGATGCGTTGAACACCCGAAAGGCTACCAAAACTTCATTAGGTATTCTTCACGCATACTTACAAGAGAAAAACATACCAATGGACATTGAAAAACTGGAAAAGAGACACGTCAGAGACGTAAAACTTCCATGCTAGTGAGTGACTGTGACAATTTGAAAACAAACATGGCCACCAGGTTTGCTTTGTTAAATATGGAAGATTTTGAGTGAATTTTGGCTGCCAGGTCGCACCGTTGTGTGTAGTTGTCGATGTTGATTTGAAAAGTAACTTGGTAAATTACACAGGGAAATGAATACTTAAGTCTGAGTGAAAAATACTGTAGTGAGCGTGCGTGGAAGAAGAGTCTGGAGACAGAAATCTTACTTTCTCAGTCATTAGTCTGTGCTTCTTGCTCTCAATATCACTAGCTTGACCGCTTTATTAGCATTCACTAACACTATCGATGAACGCTATACTGGCTGGAAGGTGAATGCACTGCCGCATTGACAGCACCGAGTCATAGGTAAGCTAGCATTGGCCTTTGAGAATGCTGATATGCTAATATGAAGAGAGTGTATGCATAATAATAATAATATTGGCTTGCTTTTCTCATGGTATATCAGATATATTCAATTCAGCTACTCGTCTTCGACTTGTTCAGTATCATGCTAGCTGAGTGGAATATATCTGATATACCACGAAAAAAGCCAGCCAATATTATTTAAAGATATCACAGTTGCTGTCCAGATATCAAGTCAAAGTCCCTTCCATGCCAGGATCTGGTCTTCCCAGGCGGTCTCTTGTCCTGCTACTGACCAGCTCTTTGAGGCACATGGGTGCGGCACCAATCTCCGTTTCCATAGCCCTCGGCCTCTCGCCTATACAGCTGGGGTTACAGTGGAAGGCTGGTCCTCTGGTAACTGCGAGAGTTTGACTTCCCTACTTGCATCTGTATTGCAGTGTGCTTTGCCAGATGGCAGTAGGTACCATTTTTATGATGGTCTTAGGTATGACCCAACCACGAGCAGATCTCCTGGTTGAGAGGTGGGCACGCTAACCAATAGAGCAACTAGCGGCTTGTCCGGATATAGTTCGAATGAAAAATACGAGTGGTATATTTCCCTG
Organism: Neoarius graeffei; assembly: GCF_027579695.1. Classification (NCBI taxonomy): domain Eukaryota; kingdom Metazoa; phylum Chordata; class Actinopteri; order Siluriformes; family Ariidae; genus Neoarius; species Neoarius graeffei. Next base: position 43,867,278 of record NC_083588.1, on the reverse strand, counting down.
TTTAAAATAATAATAATAATAATGATAAATTTTATATATATATATATATATATATATATATATATATATATATATATATGCCCTGTGATGACCTGGCGACTTGTCCAGGGTGTACCCCGCCTTTCACCCGTAGTCAGCTGGGATAGGCTCCAGCTTGCCTGCGACCCTGTAGAACAGGATAAAGCGGCTAGAGATAATGAGATGAGTTTATATATATATATATATATCATTATCTCTAGCCGCTTTATCCTTCTACAGGGTCGCTGGCAAGCTGGAGCCTATCCCAGCTGACTACGGGCAAAAGGCAGGGTACAACCTGGACAAGTCGCCAGGTCATCACAGGGCTGACATATAGACACAGACAACCATTCACACCTACAGTCAATTTAGAGTCACCAGTTAACCTAACCTGCATATCTTTGGACTGTGGGGGAAACCGGAGCACCCGGAGGAAACCCACGTGGACACGGGAAGAACATGCAAACTCCACACAGAAGGGCCCTCGCCGGCCACGGGGCTCGAACCCGGACCTTCTTGCTGTGAGGCGACAGCGATAACCACTACACCACCATGCCGCCCCATATATATATATATATATATATATTATAAGGCACACCTGTTAACTGAAAAGCATTCCAGGTGACTACCTCATGAAGCTGGTTAAGATAATGCCAATAGTGTACAAAGCGTCATCAAGGTAAATGCTGGCCATATTGAAGAATCTAAAATATGAAACATATTTTGTTTTTTAACACTTTTTTGTTTACCACATAATTCCATATAAGTTCCAAATATTATTTCATAGTGTTAACGTCTTCAGTATTGTTCTACGCACTAGAGCATGGAGGAGCTCTGACAGAGGCTTACTGAGATCTGATGAGGTCAAATCATCAGACGGAGGCACAGAGAGTTACGCAGCTGTTTTGGTCTGATTCACTGCACCACTGATGGTAGGAGGTGTGAAAAAGAGTGATGAAGTGAGACAGAACAGTGGTTTACTGTTCACTGCAATTAAAGTGTTAGTCCTCTCCAGGGTTGAGATGAATGGCACGGGATGCGCGGCCAAAGAGACGAGTGACTGATTATGAGCTTCCTGAAGGACCTAATAAAGTGATGGTCTAATCGAGCATTTATCTTTTTTCAGGATGTTCTAGCCAGATAGCTTTCACTAGACTATTTATTTCTGGACTACAGAGGCCCAGGGGGACGATTCACAAGGCACTGTCCTGCATAACTGAGAAACCTGTGTGGCATGTGAGAGGGTCCTGTGTCACCACGCCCAAAACGACTTTAAACTAGAAGGGCAATTGATAGAGTGAATACTTCCGCCAAGCCACATATTAGAATATTTACTATGTTTACATACATATCTGGGTTGCATCAAAATCTAATCAATGGTTCCTTGGCTCATTCCTATGGCTCACCTTTCCTCAAAATTCCATCAAATTCCGTTCACTACTTTTTGAGCTACATTGGGAAAAGACAAACAAACAAACAAACAAATGGAGGCGAAAACATAACCTCGCTCAACAAAGTTGGCGGTCCACAATAAGAGTCATGAAAAAAAACCCAAACACATCCATGATGCTATGCGAGAGCACTTTTCTTGTTGATGTAAGCGTGCTTGGGCACAGAACGATAAGCACACCATGAGCACAGTTAGTCAAGTCAAGTTCCTTCTCGTGCCAGAATCTGGTCTTCCCAGGCAGTCTTCTGTCCCAGTACTAACCAGCTCTTTAAGGTATATGGGTGGGGCGCCAATCTCCGTTTCGCCTATACAGCTAGGGTTAGTTCTCTGGGAACTGTGAGAGTTTGACTCCCTACTCACATCTCTATTGCAGCGTGCCTTGCCAGATGGTAGTAGGTACCATTTTTATGATGGTCTTTGGTATGACTCGACTGCGAGTAGAACTCGTCATCTCCCGGTCGAGAGGCAGACATGCTAACCACTAGGCCAACTCGCGGTTGAGCACAGTTAGACCAATGTTATAATTGAAACATCTGAGAAAAGTAAAACAGCATTTTTCCTTTTCTGATGCTGATCCTTTATGTTTCTTTAACTACAACGTTCTAAAATGACTGATTTTAACTGAAGCACATCACTTAAAGGGCTCCTGACAGCAAAAAATATGTTAAATTGTTAATTTCAGCCATATTGAGTTGAATAAAATGACATATTTACTTTACACATCGCGCGACAGAATAGTAACAAACATCGTTTTGAATGGCCCGCCACGCAGATAAATCGATATCATAGCGAGCCAACCCACGGCCGAGGAAGAAGGCGGATATGAGGTCACATGCAGAACCACTGACAGACATTTTCTCAACTTCTTGTTGTTCACCAGTGCTTTGCAAGTGAATATTTTTGCGTCTGAGTCGTTTATTTTGGTGAATATGCCTGCTCGTTGTGTGGCTGGGTTTTGCTCAAACACCAGGGAAGCCGGGTATAGTCTGTATACCTTTCCCAAGGATCCCATCAGACGCGAAGAGCGGGCAAAACAAAGTGCGCCGGACACGGGACATGTGGACTCCCAATGACAGGTGGGCCTCTGACAGACATGTGACACTTGTTTGATTAGTCGTTGATTGATGATTTTTCGGTGTAGATCTCCATCCTGTAATGAGATATTTACTAATAAATAATAGCAATAGGTGAATTTGTTCATGATTCAAAGTTCTGCCACAGTTCCGCTGCAATACCGTGTTGGCTGGACCTTATAGGCCTAACATGCAATTGAATTTCATCAGTTCATAGAAGTTTTTATTCTTATCAAATAAAAATGTGAGGGGGGCGTCGTGGCTCAATTGGATAAGGCACCATACCATAAATCTGGGGACCCGGGTTCGATTCTGACCTGAGGTCATTTCCCGATCCCTCCCCGTCTCTCTCTCCTGCTTGCTTATTCTGCATGTTTCATGTTTACCTGCTATACCTCAAGTGCCCTTGACTGTTTGGTTATTGTACCAATTTGTGTGTGTGTATGAGTGTTTAGTCTAGTTAATATCTAGTGTTTATATTGTCTGTTTGAGTGTTTAGTCTGTCTTGTTATCTAGTGTTTATACTGTTTATATTGTTTGAGTGTTTAGTCTAGTTCATATCTAGAGTGTTTTATACTGTTTATTTTGTCTGAGTGTTTAGTCTGTCTTGTTCTTATCTAGTGTTTATACTGTATTTATTCTGTTTATATTGTTTGAGTGTTTAGTCTGTCTAGTTCCTATCTAGAGGGTTTATACTGTTTATATTGTTTGTTTTTTTTTCAATTATTCTATTTTTATTTATTGCATTGCCTGTTTGCACCGTGGGTCAGAGAGGACTGATATTTCGTCTATGCTGTATGTCGAGCATGTATAGCATATTTGACAATAAAGTTGACTTGACTTGACTTGACTTATTTCCTGTCTCTACACTGTCCTATCCAATAAAGGTGGAACAAGCCCCAAAAAATATCCTTAAAAAAAAAAGTGAGAAAACGGCCCAAATCTAAAAGACCATGAACTTTCAAGAGAGCATATTTTTTAAAAAGGAAATCAGTGCGGTAATATTGTCCGCATGCCCCCCCAGAGGACTAGATCTATTATTATTATATTACCATTCAGTGTTTTGGAGCCTCCTGATGTCAGCTGGGATCACGACGTCCTCTGCGTTGGGCCCGTCGTCGTCTGTGTCCAAGTAGGTAATTTCGCCTTCTGCAGGCAAATCGTCCAGATACGGCTCAAAACGATAAGGCAAAATGCCACCCACTGCTTCGTCTTCATGTAATCCGACATGTCCAGTGTCAACCTCAAAAAGGGCCTCAGTTTCTGAAGACTGGTCAGAAAATCGCTCTGTTTCGTCGGCCATAGCTGCCTTGAAGGCCGAGCAGTCGTTCTGCATGTGACGTCACGGCAAATATGGCAGCCACTGACAGCGTCTTAGCGCTTGGCCAGATTGACGCAACTTCGCACAAAGACAAATCTACTGATTTCGTTCTGTTGGTGGTTAGTTCTATCATGAAAGTGATCAGTGGTGTTTGTAGTTTTATTACAGAAACCTATTTTAGAGCATAATTTTGCTGTCAGGAGCCCTTTAAGATGGCCATCTAAAGCTACCTTACCTAAACTGCTCAAACCCTTTACTGCAGTACAGGAAGAAATACATAACCATTACCATGTCTTACAAAAAAAAAAAACACAAAAAAATAAACCCAGCTTTTTTATTGTGTGTGAAGTATTTCCACACAGCTGACATGATAGGAACTCCCACACATGCTTTGCTAAATAACTGCTGTTATGGTAACTTCGGTGGCTACTATTATTATCCCATGACCTACTTCATGTTGCTTTTTACCACAGTGCTGTGTAACTGCTGAACCCGATTGGTTAGAAAGTGTTAAATAATCTTCTATAACAGCATGGCTCAGATAGTAGCCCCGACTGCAAGGCAAATCCCAGCCAACGGCTCTGGTGAAGCTTTCTCTGTTGAGTATTTATGAAAGAAGATGTCAGTCAGACCGAAAGCTTTGAGCTAAAGCGGTTCGTTTAAGTTTCCATCATGAGGAGAGTCTTCAGGACAGAAGACTTATGTTGTGTGGCAAGCTCAAGAGGAAGACAGAGAGAAATGTGTTCTTTAATAATTAAAGAATTGTAATCACAGACACATTTCTCTGGGGAATAAAGCACTTCAGGACGTGCTGTTAGAGAAAAATAATCAACTCTGGAGTAGCAATGACCTCCTGCTTAGTGCCAGAGTGCCATGTCACTCCAGGGCTCGAAATTCTTTTTTTTTTTCACCAGCCAGCCGGACTAGTTACCTTCCAAAGTAACTCGCCAAACAGAAAATCAACTCGCCAAAATTTGTTCAAGTATGAATTTTACTTCTGTCAAAAATAACGCAAAAGAGAGTAGTTCCCATTGTTCATGACTAATGTGCATTTATTTCAAGACCCGAGTATTTTGATACTGTTGTTAAATACATAAATGAGAACAACACAGAGCACCATAATATAATATCAACAAATAATAATATATTGGAAAACTTGGTGTATGAGTATTGAAAACAAATATACTTACTATCATGACTATAGCACCCAAAATATGTCCAACATGCTTTCTGTATTTAACCATTTATGAGAGAGAAAGCATTAGGAGCTTCATATTGACCAGGAATCAACTTGAAAAAAATGAATTATTCCATAAAAAATCGTATCGCAGCCAAGGCCTATCCTGCTCCCACGTTTGCTTATAAATCCTTTGTCGTTTCTCCTCTTCAGACCGAGGTCGCTTTGTCCCCGTCTCTGGCGGTTTCTGTACACCTTTCAGAAAATTCCACATCGCAACGTAGCTTTGGCAGATGTAGATGTAAACAACAACAAAAACACGTGTTTAAATGGGCGATAATGTGGCCACATCTATTGAATTTGATAACGTGATGTGGCAGCGGGGGCGTGGCCAAGCGTCGGTCTGTGAATGGAGGGCGGAGTCAGGGAAGGTAAGTGGTGGAATCATTGCACCTGATGTGGATTAGCCTGTGTTTGTGTGTCTTCCCCAGTGACCGCGCCCTTTAAAAGGAGAGGAGAGCAGAGAAAGGGAGCTCCCTCTCCCCAACCAGAACACGTGTGTGTGTGTGTGCTGGGAAGTGATAAAAGGCTGAAAAGCTAGCTATAAATAGTTCATTGAGAACTCAGTTCTGGCCTGCCGTGCTTCTGTGCTCCACCCACCTGGTCCAATACTACACGTGATTACCGCGATATTCAACGAGATGCGTTATATGCATGCGCAGTAGTGAAAAAAACAACAGCCTGACTCGTACACGATATGATTCGGAATTCTTCGGTATTTTCCGTCCTGCCGATAAACACATCGATTAATACAGACAGGGCACACGCTTAATATGTGGTGGCTTTAGTTGACGGTGTGTCTGAATCTTTGCTTCATATATATTTTTTATTTTCAACTAGCCAGCCGGGCTGGCTAGTGACAGGAATTACGGTACCTGCCAAATGACAAATTAAGTCGCCTCGGGCGACCGGACCACCGCGAATTTCGAGCCCTGCACTCCTCCTCATTGATTGCTTTCCTCCAACAACAAAACCTGTGATGCGATATTCCTTTCTTATGTTACATTTCAACATAAGCAAGTCTGTAATATTTCAGGCTGGATTCAAACCTGATCAATCTGATCAGATTCATTCTTTTTACCCTTTTTTTAATCTGATCCAGGATTTTAACTAGTATCAGTCTGATATCGATACAGGATATTAGATTTTATTCTGTCCATATTCACTGGATATGAGCAATCACATGCTCTGATTGGCTACTCTACTACTAGGCTATCAGCTCATATACCGTGAGTAGAGAAAAACAAAATGGCAGAGCGTGTTCCCGAACCAACCGAGGACAAAATAAAAACTCTACTTGAAAACAAAACCCAAAAAAATACAAAAAAAAGCACAACAAAATATGGAATGAAAGTATTTGATGGGAAGAACGTATCTTTTTTATTTTTCAAGAATTATTTATTATTATCACATTTTTCACAAATTGCTACTTTCATTTCGCCGGTTTGTTTCCATTCTAAGCGGAACTGATTTTGCCGGACATTTTGTATAAAGTTTTTATTTATCGAATTTGCAAAAAAATAAAAATAAAAATGCTCTGTTTCTCAAAATCCAGTGAATGCGAATCAAATAAAACAGTTATTCCACTCAATCTCGTCGTACATGGCTTATAACCGACTCAGTGCTACGCGCCTCATCGGCTATCAGCTCGTGTACGACTTGATTTCATGGAATAACTGTTAAGTGAAATATCTTATAAGCACAATAGTAGTGCTGTAATATACAGACACACATACAGTAGCTGTTTATCACCATTGAACATTGAAGAAAATTTACCTCTTTTTTTAAAACATATTTGACTTTTTTTACTATTTGTACTGTGAAACTAGCAAAGGTTCAACATCTACTAAATCTAAATCGACTAATCATTTATGACAAGGTTTAATAAGTATGTAAACTTATGATTGTAAAATCCAATAATTAATTGCGTTCACCTCAAATAATCCTGATCACCTCAAATAAATACAATAAGGCAAAGTTATCAGAGTGTCAGGGCTCGACATTACCGTTTTACTCCACTCGTCCAGTCGGACATGCAGGAAGATTTTTCACTTGTCCTGACCATAACCTTTTCATTCCTCTGTATTTAATAATTCAGTGAAAGAAAAGTGATTAACAAAGTTTATTAAAAAGCAGGTATGGTTATGGTAATCATTATGTTTTAATGATTTATACTTTTTCAATAAAACTCAAACTTTAACTGTAACAATAATAAAAAAAAAAACCAACAACTGTCCAATGCCCCATTATGGTGCGTGTGTTGTTCTAATCCATTACCTGATCTGCAGTTTTAAGAGTTCGACTCACCCAAATTCAAAGCTTCTGGAGGAAATAAAGTTAAATCTTGATTAATCCAGTAAAACATGAAGTGTAAATTAATTTAAAGAAATGAAACAGAAAGAAAACGAGTTGGACATGATAAGGGGGACAGAATCACGTTGTGAATGAAAACGAACCGAAAGTGAGTTCGGCTCTGTTAGAAAATTCCCGCAAAATATTTTACGACATTTGTGATGGTTAATGTGTCCCATACAAAAGAAAAATGCATAGAATGTCTGAAAAAAAAGATTCACCACAGATATTTATTGTATTGAGGTATTTGATCACCATTTCTGATTTCGATGAATTTAAAGTCTATTACGATGTGGTTGTTTTTACACACATCTAGTTTTGAACTAAATTGAACTAGTTTTGTTGGAACTTTATTGATGTAACTCTTGAATAATTACTATAAAAATGGTGACTTTCAACAAATATTCAACGTGTCCAGTTGGACAGGCAGGTGTGGATTTGACGTATTCAGACAAAACATTTGGTTGTCCCGGACAGTCGGACTACTATCAATGTCAAGTCCTGAGTTACCAGCACTCAAAAAAAAAAAAAAAAAGCTACAACAATGGTTTCAATTGTTTAATTTAACATCTAAAAATTAACATCTGAAAAAATTAATTAACAAAAAAAGAGCATACATGAAATGTACTGCACCAAGCAATACAGAGTAGGCTTGCAGTACTTGAGTCCAGGACTCAGACTTGAATCCGACTCGTGCCCTAATTTTAAGGACTCATGACTTGACTTGGACTTGAGCACTGATGACCTGGACTCGGACTCAGACTCATGCATTAACTGCATTCGGACTCGTAAATTGGAGATGAGGACTAGGGTTTTTTTGTTTATTTTTTGTAACGTCATAATAATTTGGCATAAGCTATTTATATCTACATTAATTTTTATACTAATTTCGTGCAAGAGAATACACATTCACGTGTTCATACATCATGTTCAGGAACAAACTAACGTTAATGGAGCTAAAATGCCTGGAGAGACGCCCCTAGGATTGGCCGCTTTGTTTATACAGACTTCTTGTGCAGTGGAAAAAAATGCACTGCTGTGTGTTCCATATGTAGAAGAACTATCGAGGAGACGACGGGGACGACCTCGAACTTCAACCGTCATTTGGCAAAACTCCACCCAGAGAAGGAAGTGACATGCTACGTTCATTGCTCTGTTTATAGTGGGGCTTGCTGAGCAATGAACTAGCTACTGTAAACCCTCTCTCATGTTATTTGCCCTGTTGGTAGTGGGCGGGGCTTGCTGAGCGATGAACAAGCTTTTTATCTATAGCCTATTAACTAAAATGCGGCAGTCGAGCAGTAACGTTAGTCCAACACAGTAGCAGAGACGGTTTCACATAAAGGCAACAACAGCCACCGTCAAATGGTGCAGTTGGAGTCTTGTTCTCGGACTCGACTCTAAATTTTCTTTAATGGCTTGGACTTGAACACTGGGGACTTGAGACTGGACTTGGACTCGAGGTTTCGTGACTCGACTACAACACTGCTACAGAGTACCAGGCCACACACATAATCTACAGATGAAGGTCACTTCAAAAAGAATGTGTTAAACAGTGTGTTGTTTCTGTAATCATCAGAATGAACGTTGGTCTGATTTCGACACACAAAGCTAAAAGTATGAGCCTAAAATCCTTGTCTGTGCCTGAATGAGTGCACAAAGAGTCACCTGTCTATTCACCTCTGCAAAAGCTTCCTCAGATCTGCAAAACTAATCAAGTCAATGGACAACAGAAGCATAAACAAGACGATATTTGGAGGCGAGCAGGGGTAATGTTCTAACGTGGCTGGATCACATCCAAATATCGTCTCAAATATCGTCTCAAATATCGACCATCTCTCTTCTCACACTAATCCCTGAGAGTCAGGCTCCTGGATTAATCTCACACAGGAGGTGTGGCCATGTGCTACTCCTGATCTCTGACACTACTGTCCAGGTAGTGCAGTTCGTACTGCTACGGTTTTAAACCTGCTCAATTAAGCACAACTTTTTGGTACAACATTACCGAAGATATTCGTCTTTTTCTCGATGCACAATTTTCATCCGTTATCTTTCCATTAATCTTAGATGGTGAAAGATTATGAATAGCAACACATGAGCTACAGCGGACCTACAATATGCACCTATAACGTCTAATAATGAAGGCTCTTATGGAGTAGCAAAGGTTCGCTTGTGCATAAACACACAGAAGCATGATAACACCCCAAAAATATTCAAGGTGTATTATTTACGAGCAGGATGTATGAGAAGTTAGATCTCTCTTCTCAAATGCCTAAAACAGCATGTCTTATCTGTTGTGTGTGTTTCTACTTACAGCGAAGTGTCTATGCGATTAGATTAATTTCACACCCGCAATGTAATTTGCTAAGAATGAAAGTCTGTTCATGAATAATGCAAAATAAATTGTGCAAACTGAACCTCCCGAAAGGTAGGTATTAAATTTGCGTGTTCATTTTTTCTGCCACTTACAGAGAAAAAGGCATATCTAAGTAACAAGAGTGTTTTGAAAAATGATATTAAAAAAATTCTACAGTAAGCTTGGTTTCCTGTTCACTATTCACCACAAATTTGTACTTCCGATGACAACAGCAATGAAAGTTCACATGAACAGCTTTTCTTTGCAGTAGTGACAGGACTTCCAGAGTCAGAGCACTCGCCTCAGTTCACAATAACAGACGACTCTTTTTACACCTAATGCAAAGGTCTCACAAAGCTGGAATCAATTTAGACGTTTCTGAGTCTTCCGTGGGTCAACTGGCACACGTTCTGGGCCCTTTCATCGGAATATTTGAGAGCCGGGGAGCTTCCTTGACAACCGGAAGGGCGTGGCTTCCATCCCTGGAAAGTTTCATTGGGTTGAAAATTGCCATGGGTCAAGCACTGGAAGAATTCATCCTTCACAACAGTGAAGGCATCCGTGAACATCCTTGAGGCATCCATGAGGCTTATGTGGGCTACCGGGGCTTGCCGTAGCATTCTGTTGCACACCATTGAGCTCAAAATATTCACAGAACATTCTGCAATGAGTGAAAAGTTTGCCTCGGGGGCGTGGCTTATTTCGTCTTGCCGTTGCTATGCCATGCTGCAGTCATGAAATCTGTACACACTGCCATCATTACCATTAGGCTGTAGGTCACTACACGTCGCTGCCGTCATTAGTTTTACCGGCATCTTCCGTCGCAGCTACCGTGGCTTCATTTGCATATCTACTCCGTCCAAACTTATGCAACCAATCACTGCCAAAATCTGCCGGAATGGCCACGGTAGGTCCCAGCCACACTTTTCATGGATCAACCGGCTACATGTAACCTTAACATTAACGGCTCACTGCCAGTTTCTTTCAAAAGCAGCCATTTATCATTCTTTACCTATTTATAGTTTAAACTATTTAACCCTCTGGGGTCTGAGGGTATTTTCTAGCACGCTAATGATTTTGGCATGCTCTGATTTTGTTGTCAATTTCAACAAATCCTAGCAGTATTTTCAAAATCATATGACTTTTTTTTGTATTCAGCACAAGTTCAGCTACAATAATACACTACCGTTCAAAAGTTTGGGGTCACCCAGACAATTGTGTGTTTTCCATGAAAAGTCACACTTTTATTTCCTACCATAAGTTGTAAAATGAATAGAAAATATAGTCAAGACAGTTTTCTGGCCATTTTGAGCATTTAATTGACCCCACAAATGTGATGCTCCAGAAACTCAATCTGCTCAAAGGAAGGTCAGTTTTATAGCTTCTCTAAAGAGCTCAACTGTTTTCAGCTGTGCTAACATGATTGTACAAGGGTTTTCTAATCATCCATTAGCCTTCTGAGGCAATGAGCAAACACATTGTACCATTAGAACACTGGAGTGATAGTTGCTGGAAATGGGCCTCTATACACCTATGGAGATATTGCACCAAAAACCAGACATTTGCAGCTAGAATAGTCATTTACCACATTAGCAATGTATAGAGTGGATTTCTGATTAGTTTAAAGTGATCTTCGTTGAAAAGAACAGTGCTTTTCTTTCAAAAATAAGGACATTTCAAAGTGACCCCGAACTTTTGAACGGTAGTGTACGTTACAGCAGCTACTGTACAAACAGTAATATGCACTGGCTCGCTTTTACTCTCTGGTCTTGAAGCATTTCTCTTTGCACTGGAGTGTTACAAAGCGCTGATGCTACAGTCACCTTTAATAAATGTTCATACATAAATCTTGTTCGTTTCTACTTTAGAAATGGTAATGTGCTACAACAAGTGCATATAGCAATGTATAGAGTGGATTTCTGATTAGTTTAAAGTGATCTTCATTGAAAAGAACAGTGCTTTTCTTTCAAAAATAGGGAAATTTCAAAGTGACCCCAAACTTTTGAACGGTACTGTATCTCTGTAGTATGTATGTCATGATTGTACTTTAAAAAAATAACAGATAAATGAAGATGTTGTAAAAAAGTTTTAGATCTGTGTTGAAATGTGTGAAAAAACATGACCTTACCCATTGTGAAAAACCGTTTTGGTCACTTGAGGTGATTCTGTTCAGTCTTAGGAATGTATCAAGCACAAAAACTTAAACCTGCTCCATTGATTTGGACAATTAACTGGCCATCGAAAAAATTATGTCCTATTGTTTTGGGATAAAGGGTTGGCAGTGGGAGGGGTATTCAATGAGAAGAGCAAAAATTTCAGTTCCATTCATTGAGAAGAGTGAAAACCCCTCCCGCTGCCAACTCTTAATCCCATCAGGTCATGTTTTTTTCACACATTCCAACACAGTTCTAAAACTGCTATTTACAACAGCTTCATTTATCTGGTATGTGACTTTATTTTGGTATTTGACTCGATTCAGTGTGTCTCGAAATTAACTCTTGTACTATTTTACTCAGTTCAGAGCCACAACCAACTCTGTTACACAATTTCTCTGTAATTTTGCTTCAACTCCAACTCCAAATTTTACTCTCTAAACTCAAAATGGAGCAAAATTAACTATTTTTGAGGAAAATGCTTTTAACTCCGGAAAAATTGCTCAGTCATTTTTCCTGTGTATGCACTACAGCGCACGCACATCAATCGATCTGCTCATCAGAAATAGAAGAAATATTTGCGCTTACTTGAGGTGATCTTCGGCTGGATCGACTCGAAATTAAAAATAAAAAAGGCCCTGCTCATCATCAGTGTCGCAGTTCTCAAGATTGAAGTGAATCGCTGTTCTGAATCATGAATTGAATCATGAATTGAATCGCTGTCCTGAATCATCCAAACGCATAAAATCCACTTGCCATCTTGCAACAAGTTTTACCTCCAAATAGCCTAAACTATGTCTGACAGATCTGATCCTGTTTACGCTGGGCGTTCCCATGGCGAAAGAGAAACCAATCGAAACCCTAAGAGTGAAAGTGATTATCATGCCGTTACCATCTGAACAGTCTTTTATGAATGTGTAATTGCGCACTCAGGGCTCCGACTCCGGTGTGGCTGAGTAAGGTGACAAGTTTTATGTTTCATCTCATTTAGATCATTTAAAAACTATGATATTATTTGGCAGTGGGCACATAGGAAAGTGTAAAAAGTAAAGTTTCTGCCAATATGTTTATCATGCTTGTATGATGAAAAACTTGAAGATATTTATCTCAATACATGACCTACTCATCCTCAACCTATCGAGCTTCGCCAGTGAAGCTCTCGACCTCAGAGGGTTAATAAAATATCGTGAATATCAAACGAGCGTTCTAGTTTTTACTTTTACATTTCATTTAAATAAATGTAAAAACAATGAGGTGCTACGTCTTTGCATTGCCTCACAACAATCATCCCTGTCTCAATATTATTATTATGTTATGGCTGCACTTCACTTTGATTGAAGTTCAAATTGAAGAAGATTTGTGCCCATTCATGGTGATATGAATGCACCTCTCGAATCCGTTCCGCTCCACGCAATAACTAGCAGCAGGCAGTCGGACCCTCATCCAGCCTCGGTTACATGCAGAAACGAGTCAAACACACTTCCTAACCTTCCCGCTAGAAGCGGCTTGACATTGTTATGCCGTGCAAAACAACAGCATCTGAGTTCACTGGATGTGGATGTGATTAACAGAGAGAATCCTGATTACAAATTACTGATGGATTTTCCATACACGTGTCCCAGAACCTGTTTGTGTGGTTCAAATAAAAAAAAAAAAACCTCCAAAAGGCTCTTCAGAGTCGACTCCAGATGATAAACCTAGAAGCGCCGACTCAGAATCAACTCATTTACATTACTACTACTTCTGTACTAATATATTATAAACAGAACACACACTCATGGCCACACTTCCGTGTTTTACATTCATGCTGCTTTTCGATGCCTCTTACTGCTGTTAATTGCCATTCTGCCCAAAGCCTGATTATGTATGGCAAGCTTTAGGCCCACTTTACACGGGGACGGTCTGAAACAAAAACACAAAAGTCCGTTTTCGTTCTCACTTTTTTCCGCGTCTACACGACCGTTTTCAAGGAGGAAATCTGCGTCTATACGGTGACGCATAAATGTGTGGAATTCAGTTGGATGTGCATGCCAGGCGGCTAGGTGGTGCTGTGAAAGACCTCCGCTATGTCTGCACGCATGCGCAACGTCTTCCGTCTTGTCTGATCTGCACATCTGCGCCGCGAAAACTTTGACTACTCTGGCTATGGTAAGTAAGAAAGTAAGTAAAAAAGTAAGAGCATACTATACCCGCCTCTGTTCATTAACGGTATATGTGCAGATTCGGATTCAGATATGTGCCAGAGCAGCTTGAAGGTCCGTTGGATCGATGTAATCAGACATGCTCTTACTTTTTTACTTACTTTCTTACTTCCCAGGCTGGCATGTACAGCATATGACATATGTATGACGTAAATGCGTACCCGATGTGAGCAGATCCGAGCAGAGTTTCGCGTATTGGGTAGTTTAGACGGATATGCAACGGGGGCTGTTTTTAACTTATCCACTCTGGAAGGCGTTTTCAATTTTTTTCGTTTTTCAGCCTCGGAAACGCCGTCCCCGTGTAGACGAAAGGCACTTCCGATAAAATATTTAGTCGTTTTTAACCGACAGCGTCCTCGTGTAAACGGGCCCTTAGTTTACTCTTCAGGGAGTCTCTAGCGACGATACAAACTTGTCACTGCTTTTAAAAAAGTAGTGCATGCAATAATAGCAGAGCTCCGCGTGTGTGATGGTAATGCACTGATGTGATTTTTGATGGCTTTTGCGAAAGTACGATATCCGTCCCAACGATGTATGTGTACCGCCACAGGGAACCTGATCGTAAGTGCAAGACAACGTATCTTATAAACACCTGACCAGCAGACAATAAAATTTGTATTTTTATTTCCATAAGATAGATGGGTTTTTATCCAGTGCTTATTTTTAATTTAATTTTTAAGAATAACGTGGGATTATTATATAGCACTAGCTACTTCCGGTAAAATTGCGCACTCAGATTGTTTCCTTGGCTGGCAGAATTTTCCCGTAATGCCCATGTTTCCAAAAAACAAACATCCATCCATCATCTGTAGCCGCTTATCCTGTTCTACAGGGTCGCAGGCAAGCTGGAGCCTATCCCAGCTGACTATGGGCGAGAGGCGGGGTACACCCTGGACAGAGGTGGAAAAAGTACTGAAAAATTGTAATTAAGTAAAACTATCTTTACTTTGCTTAAATTCTACTCAAGTAAAAGTAAAAGTACCCATCTAAAAATCTACTCGAGTAAAAGTAAAAAAGTACTCAATTTAAAATGTACTTTGAGTAAAAGTTACTTAGTTACTTTCAATTATTTGATGTAAAAAAAGAAAGGACAAGTCATAAATCAGATTGTTTTTAATGAACTATTAGTCCACATAATAACCTTTCAGGCAGTATAATGTATAAAGCTTTGTTTGGACTACCCCATAAAACATTTTCAAGTACAAGTGGCATAACTTGTAAATTCTATCATCCATTTTTTTCCTTTACTGGCAAACGCTTGCTATTTTTATGCATACTTTATATATATATATATGAGTGATTCCACGCTGGGGCGGCACGGTGGTGTAGTGGTTAGCGCTGTCGCCTCACAGCAAGAAGGTCCTGGGTTCGAGCCCCGGGGCTGGCGAGGGCCTTTCTGTGTGGAGTTTGCATGTTCTCGCCGTGTCCGCGTGGGTTTCCTCCGGGTGCTCCGGTTTCCCCCACAGTCCAAAGACATGCAGGTTAGTTTAACTGGTGACTCTAAAATTGACCGTGAGTGTGAATGGGTGTCTATGTGTCAGCCCTGTGATGACCTGGCGACTTGTCCAGGGTGTACCCCGCCTTTCGCCCACAGTCAGCTGGGATAGGCTCCAGCTTGCCTGCGACCCTGTAGAAGGATAAAGCGGCTAGAGATAATGAGATGAGATGATTCCACGCTTATGGGTACTGAAATGGGGACATGAACTTATTTTTAAAAATTCACCTAAAACCATTTCTTTTTTTACCATCAGGTCACAAAACATGTAATCTTTAATGAATGATATGTTAAAAGATAACTTTAATTTTCTGAGATGTAATAAAAACATATTTATATGCCAAAGTCAGAACGTAACAGAAGTGTTGTGGACATATATATTCTCAATTTTAACAATGTAGAATTACTTTTTGAAACACAGGAAGGTGATGTTTTAGCAAATATAATTAATAAACATGTGTAGTAGAATAAACATACACATTCTTTCAATAAGATTAACATGGTATATAGCTAGATTGTAATTAATTTGTAACAGACGCGAGATGGACAATCGTAACAGAAGTAATGTAACAGACATCATTTTGGAACTCATAGGCTTGACTTTGGCATATAAATATGTTTTTATTACATCTCAGAAAATTAAAGTTAGCTTTTAACATATCATTCATTAAAGATTACATGTTTTGTGACCTGATGGTAAAAAAAGAAATGGTTTTAGGTGAATAAGTTCATGTCCCCATTTCAGTACCCATAAGCGTGGAATCACTCATATATATATATAAAATTTATGTATATACGGTACAGTATGTGTGTGTATATATACACACAGTCTACCTGTAATGTGCAATTTTTCCGAGCCTCTCAATAAGGCAATTTTTCTATACTTTTTCACGGTAGATAATGCAAATAGCCCTCTGTATTTAATCTTTCGTTTGTCTAATTTGTATTTCAGTTTTATTTGTTATCTGTTTGACATTTTCTTGCTACTGTAACACGTGAATTTCCCCAATGTGGGATGAATAAAGTGAATCTAATCTATTAAAGCCACTAAAGCAGACTTACTAAAATGACACATATGAAACGTAAACCAACCAAACTCAGTGTCCAGGGCTCTCACGATTTAAAGACAGCTAAGCGATTCCTTAGTAACACTGTGCTCTTCCTTATATAGAAAATATAATTGACAAATTAACTGCATAATGTTTACAACCTGTCGAGAGGTAATGTGCAAACTATGTTGAGACCACCCCATAAAACATTTTTAAGCAAAGTGCCAAATTCTGAATTGTATGGTCCAACTCAAACACCACAATAAAAAAAGAAAAGAAAACCAAAATCAAACAAAGTATCCAAGACAGTGAAAATGTTCTGATGGCCTATCAGTGACCTCCCAAAGCTCTAGTCGAGGCTACAGCTAACAACCCAGGAGCGAGTCTATACATGAATTAGGATTTTTTCATAAGAGACCAATTGCAACTAAAACCATGCACTCGTATTATTTCTGACTGTCGTTCTGATAAAACAAATTTGTAAACGTGAGGTGATTCATTTCATTTAGGCTACTTCACTTGAAACGTTAGTGAGCAGTATGGATGCTAGGCGGCCAAAAGAATTGATAATGAAGGCACATTTTACTCAACAGTGGAAGGTTTTAATCAAACGATAAATATAACGTTTGGGATACACAGGTAAATGCACATATCTTCTTACCACCACATGCTTCCGCAGATTTGATGTAGAAGTTTTGTAGACTGATAGCTCTGTACGGCGGGGCAGGCACATTTTGCATTACATTATTATGTTATTGCCTCGTTTGCGTTTGAATGCAAAGTACTGGCTGAGATACGGCCAAGGATTTCCCTCGCTGTCCGGCGCATCTGTTCCACGGGAATTCTCTTCTTGGCAATCCTCAACCTCCTCCATGACCTCCTCTATCTCTTGCTCGGCTACCTCGGCACCAGCCATCATCCAACCATACATGCAGGCTAATATGGATATTCCGCGCGCGCGCCTGCGCCAGTTTCCTTTCAGTTCAGGCCAATTGGGGTTTTTTTTCCCCTGCATTTAATTTTTTTTACTCAGTAACGGGCGGTTTTCGAATGTAGCAAAGTAAAATACTTGGTTCAAAATGTACTTGAGTAAAAGTAAAATTACCCATTTCAAAAACTATATAAAAATTACAAATTACACAAAAAAAATCTACTTAATTACAGTAACGTGAGTAAATGTAATTCGTTACTTTCCACCTCTGACCCTGGACAAGTGGCCAGGTCATCGCACACAGAGACAAACAACCATTCACGCTCACATTCACACCTACGGCCAATTTAGAGTTGCCAGTTAACCTAACCTGCATGTCTTTGGACTGTGGGGGAAACCGGAGCACCCGGAGGAAACCCACGCGGACAACATGCAAACTCCACACAGAAAGGCCCTCGCCGGCCTCGAACCTTCTTACTGTGAGGCGACAGTGCTAACCACTACACCACCGTGCCGCCCAAAAAACAAACAAACAAAACAAAAACAAAGCGACAAAAAAGATTTATTGGAAATCAAAAACAGCCGAAACACAAAAGACAAAAAAGAGTCTCCCGAGTTATTCAAAAAATGAGTAACGAAGAGCATTCAGACACCGCTAACCGCTAACAGAAATTCAGTTTTGAAGCCACTAGCTGTTTATTCAGCGTGTGTGACAACTATGTTACAAATATGACGTGACTGAAAGCAGCGTCATGCCTCGTTATAATGAGCGTCTATTTTAATTTTAGAAATAAAAAAGCCATATAATAAACTCCTTGCTTGCTCGGTCTTTATCAGACCTCTGTCTTTTTTTTGAAGAAGAAGCTTTTATTTGTCACATGCACACTCAAGTTCATCCTCTGCATTTAACCCATCTGAAGCAGCGAACACACGCATGCACACACACAAGTGAGCAATGAGCACACGCATATACCACAGAACAGTGGGCCGCTTGCTATACCACAGTTGGGGTTAGGTGCCTTGCTCAAGGGCACTTCAGCACTTTCCCTGGAGGAAACCCACACAGACACGGGGAGAACATGCAAACTCCACACAGAAAGGCCCCCGTTGGCCGTTGGGCTCAAACCCAGAACCTTCTTGCTGTGAGGCAGCAGTGCTAACCACTACACCATTGTGCTCGCCTACGGCTCGGTCCGTACTGTCAAGAATTCAGTCTGATATTTTCCTGTAAAAACCTCACACTCAGTTAATAAATAGTTATTATTTACTAACAGATTTTACGGAAAATATTCACGACAGTTTCATAGAAAGCTAGTCAAAACAGTTTTATTAGTCCACTAGCTTGTTGGACAGTTGACACCTAACCAGAACCTGATAACCAGACAACTGTTTGACAGATCAAGATCGCACCTCGGGGCTCATATGCTGCATTCGGTCGAGGATTAAGTTTTCCAGCAGTTTTTTCCCCAAAGGTTTTTATCCTACTGTTTTTTCATAGTCGGCAACGTAGCGTTGCATTGCATGGTTTTTTTTACCTGAATGATTTCTTACTCTGCACACTCATGTAAATAATTATTGTCTAGTTCAATAGCAATGATGAGCATCTTTCCTTCGTGTTCGATAATCCAAAACTACCGCCAATCGATACTGATTAGTTCTTATGTCCAGTAATATTGAACCGTAACTATATAGGATGTTTCAAAAAAATTTGATATCATTTCACAATCTAATAACTTTGCCAATTCTCATTCAATTGACCTCAAATTTTAACAGCATGTGTGGAAATGGGTCAAAATTTTATGTTTAATGTTTTTTGTTTGTTTTTTAAAATCTTTTTAGGTATAGAAATGCCACTCGCTGGAAAAGAAAAGGCGTTTTGTTTTGTGTGTTAGAGTACGCGCGAACAAGACCGTGCAACGTGCATTTTTGAGAGAATTCTCTAAAAATACACCAAGTGCAATGCAGATTTGGACACGGCACAAAAAGTTCACAGAGGAAGGCTGTCTGTGCAGCAGGGAAAAAGGATCTGGACGACTGCCAGCATCGGAAGAGATGGTCGAGAGAGTGGGTTCGCAAAAATTGAAAATCTGTGAAATCGTTCATGGAATCCACATACACACATTTGAAATTCTTATTCATATTTTGAGGAATAAATCTTATATTGCAGGGCGGCACGGTGGTGTAGTGGTTAGCGCTGTCGCCTCACAGCAAGAAGGTCCGGGTTCGAGGCCCATGGCCGGCGAGGGCCTTTCTGTGCGGAGTTTGCATGTTCTCCCCGTGTCCGCGTGGGTTTCCTCCGGGTGCTCCGGTTTCCCCCACAGTCCAAAGACATGCAGGTTAGGTTAACTGGTGACTCTAATACCCTGTCCACACTAGGGATTTTGTACCGATACGAAACTACTTTCGTTCTGCAACACCTGTCCACACTAGCAACTATACCGGTACTGTATCGGTACGAAACCCACAAATGTATGGGTTTCATACCGGTACAGTATCGGTACTGTAGCGCTTCGCTGTAGTGTGGACAGATGAAGCGGCTCTGTATCGATACAAATATAATGCACATGCGCAATGAACCATTCCTACGTCTTCCGGGTTATTCATACAATACAATACAATACGCCCGTGCTTTCCAGCTGTAAATAAAACGTCAAAATGGCTCAAAACAACCGTGGAGGTACATGGAACAAAGAAAGGGGGGAGAAAGGGAGAGAGGGAGGGAGGAAGAAAGGAGGAAAAGGGAGAGAAAGGGAGGGGAAGAGAAGGAAAGAGGGAGAAAGTGAGGGGAAGAGAAGGAAAGAGGGAGAAGGTGAGGGGGGAGAACTGCCTCGCGTGTTTTATACGATTCGACTGAATAAATGACCACCAGAAATACAGACTGTACACTGACAACAAAAAGCGCACACACGTTGTTTCATCCGCCATATTCTCGGAAGGAAGTTACTCGGTAACCACGGAAACATTTCGCGCACGCGCATTTCAACTTCCGTGAAAGAAAACCGCAAACATTTCTCGCTAGTGTGGACAGATGCACTAAACTGTACCGGTATACTTTGTATCGATACAGTTATACCACTATCGTACCGGTATATATGTGAACACAGCAAGAATTGACCGTAGGTGTGAATGTGAGTGTGAATGGTTGTCTGTGTCTATGTGTCAGCCCTGTGATGACCTGGCGACTTGTCCAGGGTGTACCCCGCCTTTCGCCCGTAGTCAGCTGGGATAGGCTCCAGCTTGCCTGCGACCCTGTAGAACAGGATAAAGCGGCTAGAGAGAATGAGATGAGATCTTATATTGCTCAACATTAAACCTGTTCAGTTTCGTTTACCTGGAGTGTGCAGTTTCTGGGATATTTACATCTCAAATAATATCAAATTATTTGAAACACCTTGTATAGTAATGATGTAGAGTGAAAGTGCTGGTTCACTGCTGAACACCAGACACCCAACAGAGTCACACCACAGTAAATGTCGTGGTGTTGGTTCTGGCTCATGGCCAGAGGTGGACAAAGTACCCAACTTCATTACTTAAGTCAAAGTACAGATCCCGCTGGTCAAATGTTACTCTGATACAAGTGAAAGTTGTCCAGTCAAATTTTTACTTCAGTTAAAGTACTGAAGTACTTGCTTTTAAAAATACTTAAGTATTAAAAGTACATTTTCTGTCAACACATTGTTGTATTATTGCCACAACGCTGACAAAACCCAACGCCGTTACCAAAGACAGAAATGTGAATTCACAAAATGAACGCATGCTGTGCCATCATGGTGGTTTAACATTTAGCTAGCTAGTCAGTAAAACTACACCTGACATGCTAGCAAACTCTTTTCAAACTCAAAATCATATTGGGTAGCTAAAGCTACTAGAAAAGAAAGATTTCTACATTGTTTATTTGGCAAGATTATGCTAAAACATATTTCTGAAAGGACTTCAGATAAGTTAATGTTATTCATGTTAGTGTGACACCGTGTTTACATGCTAACTAACAGTGTCCAAGTTAACTAGCTATGTGTTAGCGTTAGCTGTGGACAAGGCTACAGCAACTTGGTGGGCAAATCCATAGAAAGTCATTTGACTAACCAGACTGCATAGCAACTGCAACGTACTGTAGCTCTTAAAGCACAGACAACTTCACTTCAAGCTTTCTCTTGGAATAAAACGTTTATATCCCTCAATATGCTTCCGCAGGTTGGACGGCGAGTTTTTGTAGGCCGTGATGTGGTTCGTTTTCGGCAAACAAAGCAAACATTTAAATGAAACTAATCTTTAATCCTTTCAGAAAACTGAAACATGGGTTCTAGCTATAGCCACGGCTGTGTGCATTCCCCAGAAGAACCGCCTCCTTCCATTCTGCCATCAACTGATCGTGTTCAAATAACACTGCTGAGAAATCACTGAACTTGATTTTATACAGTCTATGGACGTGACATGACCCTAGTGATTACTGATAGGCTGTCTCAGTGTCACCTAAGGAAAAAAAAACCAATCACGCTTTAGAAAAGAAAAGAAAAAACCATCCACTTTCAAAGCCGCTTCACAGTAACGAGTAACGAGGACCTTGACAGAAATGTAGTGGAGTGAAAAGTACGATATTTCTCTTTCAAATGTAGTGATGTTAAAGTCATAAGTTTCCAAAAAAAAATAATACTCAAGTAAAGTACAGATACTCAAAAAGTGTACTTAAGTACAGCACTCGAGTAAATGTACTTCGTTACTGTCCAGCTCTGCTCATGGCCTGCAGTGTCAAAGAAAAGAATAAATATGTATCGTAACTGCGATGTGTATCTCATTATCGGTATCACTGTCACAAGATAATGCAGCAATTTACTGATGCGAAATACACAACACTACAACACACAACTCATATGCTATAATATTATTTTTCTATTCAGGTTGATTTTGTGGGTGGCACGGTGGTGTAGTGGTTAGCGCTGTCGCCTCACAGCAAGAAGGTCCTGGGTTCGAGCCCTGTGGCCGGCGAGGGCCTTTCTGTGCGGAGTTTGCATGTTCTCCCCGTGTCTGCGTGGGTTTCCTCCGGGTGCTCCGGTTTCCCCCACAGTCCAAAGACATGCAGGTTAGGTTAACTGGTGACTCTAAATTGACCGTAGGTGTGAGTGTGAATGGTTGTCTGTGTCTATGGCCAAGTTTACATTAGACCGTATCTGTCTTGTTTTCTTCGCGGATGCACTGTCCGTTCACATTAAAACGCCGGGAAACGGGAATCTGCCAGGGTCCACGTATTCAACCCAGTTCGTGTGTGGTCCGGTGCTGTGTAAACATTGAGGATATGCGGATACGCTGTGCTGAGCTCTAGCTGATGTCGTCATTGGACAACGTCACTGTGACATCCACCTTCCTGATTCGCTGGCGTTGGTCATGTGACGTGACTGCTGAAAAACGGCGCGGACTTCCGCCTTGTATCACCTTTCATTAAAGAGTATAAAAGTATGAAAATACTGCAAATACTGATGCAAATACTGCCCATTGTGTAGTTATGATTGTCTTTAGGCTTGCCGTCCTTCCACTTGCAAGTGGTGAGTGACTTGCGCATGCCCGATATGCACTGGGATCACACACACAGCGGCTCAGTCCCGAATCACTGCTCGTGCGCTTCACTCGCGCGCTCTGTGAGCTGTGCAGGGCCGGAGTGCGCACCCTCCAGAGGGCACTCGCTGTTCAGGGCAGAGTGATTTGGAGCGCAGGATGCCTGCGGAGCCGAGCCGCTGAGGAGAAATTTACACATTACACATTTATACATTTCAACTTACGTGCCGTCTAATTAGTCATGTGATTAGCGTATCTGTGTATTGGCGTTGCTGTGTGCACGCGAATTGTGTATTGGCGTTGCTGTGTGCACGCTAATCGTTTTTAAAAACGTTAATCTGATGATCCGCTGATACGGTCTAATGTAAACCCCACCTATGTGTCAGCCCTGTGATGACCTGGCAACTTGTCCAGGGTGTACCCCGCCTTTCGCCCGTAGTCAGCTGGGATAGGCTCCAGCTTGCCTGCGACCCTGTAGAACAGGATAAAGCGGCTAGAGATAATGAGATGAGATGAGATGAGATGAGATGAGATGAGATGAGATGAGATGAGGTTGATTTTGTGCCTTGCAAATATTTTGCTCATACACTCATCAGGAGCGCTGCTTTTGTTTGCTGTTACTTTTCATGCGTCGCCATGACTAATGTTCCTTTATAAATCACCTCCAGCAGGCCTACTAACTGTGCACACTATCAGTCGTAATCAGTGATATCTAGTTCTGAAATGCGGATCAGATAGCTTGCACTGAAAAAGTCTACATTTTGTAAACTGTATTATATCCGTGCATCCTGTGTAGATCCTAATGTCTACTCGAGCCAAGATAAAACTGTTTACTTCCTGCTAAGGAAGGCCAGAGGATCAGGGCAGAGGGGCCGAGGCAATTAGGACCATACTCTGTGTTTTCTCAGTGCATGTTGTCAAGACGGGGAAAGGACCTGTGGTCTTACACACACACAAAGGTCCACACCAGTCTAGTATTATTTGAAGTTAGACTTGTTGGATACAGCAGAAGAGTCCATGTTCTATTAAAGCTACCTTTACTAATGATCTGTAAAAATCAACAGACAGCTTTTAAACCTTCATTCAATCAAATACCATGGCATTTACGAATTTTCTATAACAGCATGACGTAGTGCTGACTGCAAAGCAAATTCCATTTTATATATATAGTCAGCTGGGATAGGCTCCAGCTTGCTTGCGACCTTGTAGGACAGGATAAGCGGCTACAGATGATGGATGGATATATATATATATACGGGCGGCACGGTGGTGTAGTGGTTAGCGCTGTTGCCTCACAATAAGAAGGTCCGGGTTCGAGCCCCGTGGCCGGCGAGGGCCTTTCTGTGCGGAGTTTGCATGTTCTCCCCGTGTCCGCGTGGGTTTCCTCCGGGTGCTCCGGTTTCCCCCACAGTCCAAAGACATGCAGGTTAGGTTAACTGGTGACTCTAAATTGAGCGTAGGTGTGAATGTGAGTGTGAATGGTTGTCTGTGTCTATGTGTCAGCCCTGTGATGACCTGGCGACTTGTCCAGGGTGTACCCCGCCTTTCGCCCGTAGTCAGCTGGGATAGGCTCCAGCTTGCCTGCGACCCTGCAGAACAGGATAAAGCGGCTACAGATAATGAGATGAGATATATATATATATATGGACATGAGTGTTTCACTGGGAAATACACCACTTGTATTTTTCATACGAGCTACATCCAGGACATGGAGATTCAAAACCATGACAAATCTCTACATGTCACTCGTGAGTAAATCAATAAATTGTTTTGGTACATCTGGATACTTTGTACTTGTGAATGTGTCTGTAAAATAAAAAGAAAATCATGCATTGGCTTGAAGACATGAAGTTTATTGTCCCGTGTTGAAAAACTCACATTTTTCATATGAAATACATTGCGGATCTCATCTCATCTCATTCTCTCTAGCCACTTTATCCTGTTCTACAGGGTCGCAGGCAAGCTGGAGCCTATCCCAGCTGACTACGGGCGAAAGGCGGGGTACACCCTGGACAAGTCGCCAGGTCATCACAGGGCTGACACATAGACACAGACAACCATTCACACTCACATTCACACCTACGGTCAATTTAGAGTCACCAGTTAACCTAACCTGCATGTCTTTGGACTGTGGGGGAAACCGGAGCACCCGGAGGAAACCCACGGGGAGAACATGCAAACTCCACACAGAAAGGCCCTCGCCGGCCACGGGGCTCGAACCCGGACCTTCTTGCTGCGAGGCGACAGTGCTAACCACTACACCACCGTGCCGCCCACATTGCGGTTCTGAGTGACATATTTAAATAATATCGGCTGGCTTTTTTTCATGGTATATCAGATATATTCCATTCAGCTAGCATGATACTGAACGAGTCAAAGACGAGTCACGAAAAAAGCCAGCCAATATTATTATTATTATTATTATTATTATTATTATTATTATCGTAATACACACATTCCCTTCAGGTGTTCGACGCGTCTTTCTCTTTCAAAATTCTCTCAAAATCTTCCGTATTTAACGAAGCAAACCTGGTGGCCATGTTTGTTTACAAATTGTCACTGTCGCTCGCCAATATGTTAGTTTTACATCTCTGACGTGTGACGTCATGTTGTCTTGACAACCATGCAATATCGTAAACCATATTCTACGCTCATTCTCCATTGCGTAGAGTGACGTAATACACGTAGGATAAGCGATACACTAACAATATCGCATGCTATCAAACCAAATTAATTAAACCCGCAAGAAGGGAATAGAACATGTGTTTTTATTCCATGGAAAAAGTGTCCTGTATGTATAATAATTGCTGATATTTCACTCTAATCACGTCACTCCTGCTGACTAGACGTGCATTGTCAAAATGGCGAACTGGTTCAAAATTAAAATTCTTTCGATTAACTTGTGTATTTTTTTTGTTGTGAATGTGTCCATACAATATAAAGAATATTACACGGTGGTGAGAAGATATGAAGTTTATCTTCTTGTGTTGAAAATATTTTCACTCGTTTGCTTCGCTCACTTGTGAATATGTTCAACACGCGAAGATAAACTTCATATCTTTGCGCTACCGTGTACAGTAATATCCTCTCTATATGCACTTGTTGTAGCACATTACCATTTCTAAAGTAGAAACGAACAAGATTTATGTATGAACATTTATTAAAGGTGACTGTAGCATCAGCACTTTGTAACACTCCAGTGCAAAGAGAAATGCTTCAAGACCAGAGAGTAAAAGCGAGCCAGTGCATATTACTGTTTGTACAGTAGCTGCTGTAACGTACACTACCGTTCAAAAGTTTGGGGTCACTTTGAAATGTCCTTATTTTTGAAAGAAAAGCACTGTTCTTTTCAATGAAGATCACTTTAAACTAATCAGAAATGCACTCTATACATTGCTAATGTGGTAAATGACTATTCTAGCTGCAAATGTCTGGTTTTTGGTGCAATATCTCCATAGGTGTATAGAGGCCCATTTCCAGCAACTCTCACTCCAGTGTTCTAATGGTACAATGTGTTTGCTCATTGCCTCAGAAGGCTAAAGGATGATTAGAAAACCCTTGTACAATCATGTTAGCACAGCTGAAAACAGTTGAGCTCTTTAGAGAAGCTATAAAACTGACCTTCCTTTGAGCAGATTGAGTTTCTGGAGCATCACATTTGTGGGGTCGATTAAATGCTCAAAATGGCCAGAAAAATCTCTCATCTCATCATCTCTAGCCGCTTTATCCTTCTACAGGGTCGCAGGCAAGCTGGAGCCTATCCCAGCTGACTACGGGCGAAAGGCGGGGTACACCCTGGACAAGTCGCCAGGTCATCACAGGGCTGACACATAGACAACCATTCACACTCACACCTACGGTCAATTTAGAGTCACCAGTTAACCTAACCTGCATGTCTTTGGGGGAAACCGGAGCACCCGGAGGAAACCCGCACGGACAACATGCAAACTCCACACAGAAAGGCCCTCACCGGCCCCGGGGCTCGAACCCAGGACCTTCTTGCTGTGAGGCGACAGTGCTAACCACTACACCACCGTGCCACCCCTGGCCAGAAAAATGTCTTGACTATATTTTCTATTCATTTTACAGCTTACGGTGGTAAATAAAAGTGTGACTTTTCATGGAAAACACAAAATTGTCTGGGTGACCCCAAACTTTTGAACGGTAGTGTAAATGACTGGTTTCGCAGAGGTACCACAACATTACATGCAATGTAAATTACAACATGCTTTTCTTTAACGAAGTGCTATGAAAAACTTCAGAACACACGTTTCTTTATTTCTGGCTGGTTTCTTTGACAATAGCTCCGATATTAAACATGTGCAAGTTCTAATATGTTGTTATTTCTATAGTAAAGATGTACACGGAGACTTGTATACGATGAACACTCCAAATAAACTTGCGCATACTCGTTGACAAGTTTTCTGTGATCTTCTTCTTTCGGCTGCTCCCGTTCGTTCAGGGCCACCACAGCGGCTCTGTTCCGCATATTTGATTTGGCATAGGTTTTACACCAGGTGCCCTTCCTGACGCAACCCTCCCTGATCTATCTGGGCTTGGGACTAAAGGCCAATTTATGCTGACAACCCAGTCCTCGCAAATGGCGTCGCAGATAGCGTCTGCGTAGCCCCCCCACCTTCGCAGACGCTCTGCGCGCACCTCCCAAAAATTGTGACCACCGCAGAAGCCTCGCAGACAGCGTCGCAGACGAGGGCTCTGATTGGTCCACTCAACATCCGCTGCACACGCACTTCCACTTCCCTACTTTCCCGGTTTGGTTTGTTTTCATGACCGCCATTTTTAAAAACACGAGCGAAGATGGAGCAGCACGAAGAGCGGTTGATCGAGGAAGTGAGGAAGTACGTACATCTATACGACTCCAGTTCTAGTCATTATAAGTAACCGGAGGATAAACACTCCACTAACCACACCCACCAACTACTCCTAGCGATTTTGCGACTTCGCGCCCCCTTGCGTTGTGGCGGTGAATAACATCGCGCACGCCTATTACTCCCCGCTCAACGATAAATTACAACTGTCTGCGAAAAGCTATCTGCGAAAGCCTTGTCGCAAGAGCATGCAGAGGCCTTAAGTATACACTGGCTTGTGTAACCCCAGTGGCTGGGTATTTTACCTAATGTGCATGTCTTTGAACTGTGGGGGAAACCGGAGCACCTGGAGGAAACCCACACAGACACGGAGAGAACATACAAACTCCACACAGAAAGACCCCCATCGGTTGCGAGGTTTGAACGCGGAACCTTCTTGCTGTGAGGAGACAGCGTTAACCACTGCACCACCGTGCCACCCCAATTGGTTTTCTGTGCTGAGCCGCTTCTCTGGAGGAGACCATGGCTTAATGGTTAGGGAAGTAGCTTTAGAAACAAAAGGTTGCTGGTTTGAGTCCCTGGACAAGCTGAAGTGCCCTTGAACAAGGCAGCTAACCCCTAACTGCTCCCCTGGGTGTTCTGGATAAAAGTGTCTGCTAAATGCATTTTGGAATGAGTCTCCAGTGCTTTGTTTGTGACAATCACAGGTTACGCTGTTCCTTTAATTTTTCCGATACAGGAATGTCTTTGCTTCACAGATGTTCCGTAACATTAAAGGAGAACGGAAGGCAAATTTTTTATTATCAAAATTCTATTTCTCATTTTATGAAATATCGGAATGCATTTCTGACAGCTATTCTGTCACTGCTATAGCAAGTTCTGAGTGTTTGAAATATGCTCTGTAATATATCAGTCCATATGTCAAAGCAATGGCTGTAAACGAGATTCGTTGAGACCTGTGTGAGACATCGTAGGACGGAAGTAAAACGTACAGCGGAAATCAAAGTGACCGACATCTGCCAACGTTGTCAAAAGACGCGCGCGCCCTCTTTCAAATGCTGATGTAATCAAGACGGAAGTTTTGTTTGTTTTGATAGCAATCAGGAAAGTTTGAAAAAAAAAGTAGGCAGTAATCGTCATTTAAACTCGTTTTTGTGCAATATTTTGTTTGGAAAACAGTTTTCAAAATGGCGGCACTGACACCTGGCTGACACTTCACGTTTCAAAGTCTCGCACAAGTCTCGTGAAGATCGCGCGGATAAGCGACGCCTGCCATGGACCAAACGAACTAAATTCGACATGGGTAAAAACCGAATAGGCCGATAAGTATAATATTTAATTGCAATTAGTTGCCAATACAAGTCACGATATAAGGTTACTAAAACTCATCTCATCTCATTATCTCTAGCCGCTTTATCCTGTTCTACAGGGTCGCAGGCAAGCTGGAGCCTATCCCAGCTGACTACGGGCGAGAGGCGACGTACACCCTGGACAAGTCGCCAGGTCATCACAGGGCTGACACAGACAACCATTCACACTCACATTCACACCTACGGTCAATTTAGAGTCACCAGTTAACCTAACCTGCATGTCTTTGGACTGTGGGGGAAACCGGAGCACCTGGAGGAAACCCACGTGGACACGGGGAGAACATGCAAACTCCGCACAGAAAGGCCCTCGCCGGCCACGGGGCTCGAACCCGGACCTTCTTGCTGTGAGGCGACAGCGCTAACCACTACACCACCGTGCCGCCGTTACTAAAACTGAAAACGTAATTGAATAACACGTTAATTAAGAAATAAAGCAAGTTTAAAAAAGACTTCAGTTCTCCTTTAACCCTTACCATAAATGGTATGACTAGATAGAACTCGACGCCAACGGCGTCGATGGGGATGCCTCCACCCGGTAGACTACACGCCTTATTAAGCTGTGATTTGGGGATGGACATTTGACCTCACAGTAATCTTGACCTGGTGAAATTACTTGTATCAGCCTTGGAGATATTGTGTTCACAAGGTTTTTGGACAGTCATTTGACCTCACAGTGACCTTGACCTTAGATCTTTTGATCTCAAAATCTAATCAGTTTATATTTGTCCCCAAATGCACAAATGGTGAAAGTTTGGTGAAATTCCTTTCATTTGCCTTGGAGATATTGTGTTCACTAGGTTTCGGGACGGACGGACACACGGACAGACAGACGGACAACCCGAAAACATAATGCCTCCTGCACCTTACGGTGGCGGAGGCATAATAAACATAAAAAAAGATAGAACTCGACACCAACGGCGTCGATGGGGATGCCTCCGCCCGGTAGACTACACGCCTTATTAAGTTGTGATTTGGGGATGGACATTTGACCTCACAGTAATCTTGACCTGGTGAAATTACTTGTATTAGCCTTGGAGATATTGTGTCCACAAGGTTTTCGGACAGACATTTGACCTCACAGTGACCTTGACCTTAGCCCTTTTGATCTCAAAATCTAATCAGTTCATGTTTGTCCCAAAGCGCACAAATGGTGAAAGTTTGGCGAAATTCCTTTCATTAGCCTTTGAGATATCACGTTCACAAGGTTTCGGGACGGACGGATGCATGCACGGACGCACGCACGGACGGACAGATGGACAACCCGAAAACATAATGCCTCCTGCACCTTACGGTGGCGGAGGCATAAAAAACTGTCGGCAAACTGCTGTGGTATAACAGTAATCTGTTATCGGACACTTTGCCTCGGGCTGTCTCATACCACATCATGGTTGATTATTTTCCCATAACAGCACACCAAGTCAGGTTTTATTTCCTACATAAATAACTCGGCTTTGTGTCGGAGCCGCATCGCACCACCTTGTCAACGGTTATTATCTTTCGTATCAACTACAAAAGATTATACTTTATTACTACCGAGCATCTCTCATCCATACTGTGGATCAGCATCCTTTATCTCAATTTGTGTCTCGCACTATAGTAGCAGTACCAAGCTGCGAAATGTAAACGACAAAGCGCAAGAGAAATAAAGAGTGTATAATAAGTTACACTACACAATCAACACATTTATATGTGCTGTCTTTATGGTTCATTCGCATTTTCAGCTCTGTCCTTCTCCCAGCACGGTATATATGCTTTTGCGCTTGAATAAGAAGCTGTAGATAACATTATCAGAGAAAATACAAAAGCACAGCTTGGGGGCAGATATTACCCGTTCATGTAAAGAAACACGACCATCATTATCAAGAGCATGAATTTATAATATAGGAACAGAATGAATGCAGTTTCCAGCAAGCCAGGAGGTAACACCCCTGAGTCGATGACAGCCACTAGCTCTCTAGCCTCCAATCTGCTGATTTAAGGGCTATGTGAAACGGAAAAAAAATGTAAAGGGAGGTGAAGACAAAGAGAGTATGCTGTAAAAAAAAAAAGGAACAAGCCTTATATGCTTTGTGTCTTTTCCCGGTCCTGAGCATAACACGTCCTTCCTCTCTTTTGCCTTCGACACGTCACTATTTTCTCTTTTTCTCCCTTCAGACCATGTATGTACGTTTTCACGATACACTGTATGTATGAGAGAAATAAACGGAGAACTAGAGGAAAGAGCGTTTGAGAGAACGGGAGACAGTGTGGAGGCGGGAAGTGGAGAGAAACAGGGCAATATGTCAGAGAAGGGAGATATATTTAGAGAGAGAAGATTATAGTGAGCGTGTCTGGAAGAGGAGGCCGTATGCAAGAGGCTGTTTGTGGAAGAGAGTTGAAAGAGTGAGAGCACAGAGGGAATGTCAGAGAGAGAGAGAGAGAGAGAGAGGAAGGCACATGAGATGAGAACAGAGGGTGCAGTGTGCCGCAGGCCACCAGAAGACTGCTAAAGAGGAAGGGGGAGGAGAAGGAAGGGATTGAACGAGCGTGCTGGACACTCCATCGTGACTCCCTCCACTCCACTGACTACAGCATGAGGGCCTCTTCGCACCATAACCAGAGGTGGAAATATCCACCATTGTGGTATACGCTTTTACGTTCACTTCAAGGCTGAGAAAATCTGACAAAGCTCAAAGAACGAACACGAAAATACTCCAAAGATTAACGCTTTGATGAAACCTCAATAAGGGTCCTCCTGTAAAAGAGACGCTTTGTGTTCGTCTTCTGCTTAACACTCGATCACAAAGAACTCTCTAAGTGCCACTGGGCCACAGTGACATTCTGCCCTCAAAAAAAAAAAAAGGGCATAAAACGCAGCTAAGAAACAGTCTGCTCTTTTTAAACTGTATACTACATTAACATATTTCACTTCCTGCATATCATAAGGGAAGTGTAGTGTTTAAGCTGTTTATGACATGCCATTTCAGGGTGTCTACAGGTTTGTCCAAGTTAAATTTAAGACTTTTTAAGACGTTTTCATACCATGTTCCAAAAAAAATTAAGACCAAATCTAAAGTCACGCAAAAACGTACTCTTTTGAAAAAAAAAAAAACTATATCATTTCTCATCTCATTATCTCTAGCCGCTTTATCCTGTTCTACAGGGTCGCAGGCAAGCTGGAGCCTATCCCAGCTGACTACGGGCGAAAGGCGGGGTACACCCTGGACAAGTCGCCAGGTCATCACAGGGCTGACACATAGACACAGACAACCATTCACACTCACATTCACACCTACGCTCAATTTAGAGTCACCAGTTAACCTAACCTGCATGTCTTTGGACTGTGGGGGAAACCGGAGCACCCGGAGGAAACCCACGCGGACACGGGGAGAACATGCAAACTCCACACAGAAAGGCCCTCGCCGGCCACGGGGCTCGAACCCGGACCTTCTTGCTGTGAGGCGACAGCGCTAACCACTACACCACCGTGCCACCCCACTATATAATTTAATGTAACTTATTGTTCTTGTAAACATTCACCAGAAAACACTATTCTAGTAGAAGTACTTCATTTCTTTTCCTTGACAGGCGTTCACACACTCCGAACACAATATAAGGATCGGATAAACTTATAACTATGTGACAATCAGAATGCAGTCACAGCGTTTGAATCCAATGTAACACTGTGAAAATGTGAATGAAGTCTCACACACACAGAATCCAATGCAACAGGTTTTTTTAATTATTATTTTCTCTGCTTGGGGAGTCACATTGTAAGCAGAATTGTTCAATTCCATCTTTGGTCAAACAACAATGCAGAAAACAACAGTTAAACAATGTGAATGCACAGACACCTGAAACCTCGGCTCACTCACTTGAAAGGTACGCTCACTTGCACTTCTTAAAACACTTGGAACAATACCCACACACAAACAATACTATTCTCTCACATGCACGCAATAGACCAGACCTGGGCATTTTCTGGCCCGCGGGCCGCATCCAGCCCTTTGGTTCATTCTGACCGGCCCGCGTAAGATTAATTAGAAATTACAAAATAAACGTATTTTCTAATTTTACCTCATGCATGGACTGAATGTGCATCGCTTTTATTTTGAAGTTGTGTTCAACAAAAACGCAATGCGCGCGACATGAACATGACATGAAATCCCACGAAACCTAATCCCGCGATAACTACTTCCGTAATTTGTCCAGACCAACCACAAACTTGTACGTCATCCTTCAAACGGTCCAGCCAATCACATCGTGTGACGTCACCAGCAGGCGCCGGAGCCCGAGCCGATCTGTAGATCTGATTCCTACACCGAATCGACTGATGATCATCTGTCAGCTGTGCTTCGCATCTCCACCTCAGACATTCAACCTGACTCTGATGCACTCGTTAAAGACCAACAGAGACTAGATTTCTCTCACTGAACAAATAAAAAACACCAAATGAGGTGATTAGACTACAAATGTGGGCATCATTATTATAATCTGATGTATCTTGCTTGATATTTGGAGTAGAAAGAGAATATTGTGATGTCTTTATTGTGTTTTGGGGTGAATGTGACCGAAAAAAAATGGTACAAACGTTCACATTTTGTTAACCATTGTTTTGGGAAATTTGATTGAATAAATGACATTTTTTGTAAGGCAACCTCGTTTCTTCCATACTCTTACCAGTCTTAGCAGCTTGTAAAAACAGTGTTATTTATTGCTTTATGGGGCGGCACGGTGGTGTAGTGGTTAGCGCTGTCGCCTCACAGCAAGAAGGTCCTGGGTTCGAGCCCCGGGGCTGGCGAGGGCCTTTCTGTGTGGAGTTTGCATGCTCTCCGCGTGGGTTTCCTCTGGGTATTCCGGTTTCCCCCACAGTCCAAAGACATGCAGGTTAGGTTAACTGGTGACTCTAAATTGACCGTGAGTGTGAATGGTTGTCTGTGTCTATGTGTCAGCCCTGTGATGACCTGGCGACTTGTCCAGGGTGTACCCCGCCTTTCGCCCGTAGTCAGCTGGGATAGGCTCCAGCTTGCCTGCGACCCTGTAGAAGGATAAAGCAGCTAGAGATAATGAGATGAGATTTACTGCTTTATATAAAGAAATACAATTAATATTATGCAGAATTTAGTTCAGTCTTTTGGTCCGGCCCTCCACAGAATTTTCTGTTTCTCATGTGGCCCCATGGAAAAAATAATTGCCCACCCCTGCAATAGAATATATTCTCTCTCTCACACACACACACACACAATATTCTCTTACATCTCGCAGATTTATCCTCTTCTCCACGACCGTTAGTGGTGGCAGCGCTGAAGTCGGATGCTCGCGGCCTTTAGCAAAAGCAACGTGCTTGGCGCTCTTCATATGAGAGTCCACCGCTCTTATCCCCATTGTGCCCAACTTAAAAGTCTTACAGCATGCTACACAGTACGCCTCGTTGGCATCTTTGGGTACAGCTTTCAGCCACCACGAGTATTTTGCATCTTGCAGCCAGTTATCATTAAATTTACATTTACCCATTGTGGCTCGGACTACCCTCCATCAACAGATCAGGCACTGAGTGGTTGTCAAGCACGCGCGTGTCTAGCAACCGGTGGATTCGGAGCCTGCGCGGTATAATTGTGAGCATCAAAAACGATTAAACTTTTTCCCCATCCAAAGTGTACCACATTTTAACGATATGACTGAGTAAAATCTCCATAAATTTAAGATTGAAAATTTAAGACCACGGGGTTTGAAATTTAAGACAGTTTAAGACTTTTTAATGGCCTTATTTTAGGAAAATTAAATTTAAGACTTTTTAAGATGTTTTAAGGACCCGCGGCCACCCTGCATTTATTTACGCACAGATTTTGCGGGGGGATTTTTTTGGCTCAACATTTACAATCCTAGCTTACTTCCATTTATTTTAAGGCTTCTTTGTTAATCTGTATCCTTCAATGGCAGCCATACAGATCACCCAATGACAGATATTTAAAAAAAAAAAACACCTATATGTCATGTCAAAGAATCCGCTCTCTTGACCGTCGCCGTTATAAAGCGTCCATGAAAAAAAGACATGACAGTACTCTGTTCACGATCTGAATGCAAGAATCACTGAGATTCGACTTGAAGAACATGTCTTTATTTATTATCTGTTTACTAGAGTTTACAGCTCAGCTTCTCGTCAACTCTGAGGTAATGTTCCTAATATTGTGGTCACGTGAAATTTGGTAAGAGTTTTGCAATTGGATTAGTTGTCTTCCGAGGATTTGTAACTCAGCGCTGCTCCTGACTCAGTTCATCAGATGAGCTGTTTATTGTTTATCAGGCTGTAACTCAGCTCGCTTCAAGCTTTTCGAGTTCAAAGCCCCTTCTCGTGCCAGGATCTGGTCTTCCCAGTACTAACCAGGCCCTTGAGGCGCACTGGGCGGCGCCAATCTCCATTTCAATAGCCCTCGGCCTCTTGCCTATTACATAGCTGAGGTTACAGTGGAGGGCCAATCTTCTCGTAACCATGAGAGACTGACTCCCTACTCACAGCTGTATTGCGACGTGCCTCGCCAGATGCCATTAGATACCGTTTTTATTTTTATGATGGTCTTTGGTATGACCCGATCACGAGGAGAACTCGCGATCTTCCAGTCGAGACGTAGAGACACTAACCACTAGGCCAGGTCAAGGTGCCTTCAAGCTTTGAGTTTACATCATATTACCTGATCAAATTTTTTTGTTATTCTGTACACCATAAATTACTTACTTATAAAGTATTTATACCTTGTAAATATTTAAATAATATTGGGGGTTTTTTTCGTGGTATATCAGATATATTCCATTCAGCTAGCATGATATTGAACGAGTCTTCGACTCGTTCAATATCATGCTAGCTGAATGGAATATATCTGATATACCACGAAAAAACCCCAACCAATATTATTAATATTATTATACACACACATTCCTTTCGGGTGTTTGATACGTCTTCCTCTTTCAAAACTCTCAAAATCTTCCGTATTTAACGAAGCAAACCTGGCACCCATGTTTGTTTACAAAATGTCACAGCCGCTCGCTAGCACTGAAGTTTTACGTCTCCGACGTGTGACGTCGTGTTGTCTTGACGACCATGCAATATCGTAAACCATATTCAACGCTCATTCTCCACTGGGTAGAGTGACGTAATACATGTAGGATAAGCGATATGCTAACAATATCGCATGATATCAAACCAAATGAATGAAACCCACTGGAAGGGAATAGAACACGTGTTTTTATTCCATGGAAAAAGTGTTCTGTATGTATAATTAATTTATAAGAATTCAGAATGATAGGAGGGTTTGCTGTTTCCAGTCTTTTAGAAAAAATGAATTCATCATCCTGGAATTATGAAACTAATTATGAGACTGGGTGAGAATTATCGCCAAATAACTGTCATTGATATGCTTGATATGATGAAACGCACTTTCTACACACTTGATGAATGAGGAAAGTGTTTATTGTGGCTCTGTAATGTGAAGTGAAGGCCTTTCGGAGAGATTTTACGCTAACGCATTTGTGTGAACAGGCAATTTAAAGCAGCGCAATACAGATAATAATAATAATAATAATAATAATAATAATAGCCGAAATTTTTTTCATTACTGGTACTATTATTATAATACAATCTGCAGTTGTGGTCAGAAGTTTACATACAGTGACATGAATGTCATGGCAATATTTGGGCTTTCAGTAATTTCTTTGAACTGTTCTTTTTCTGTGGCAAAATGATTGTACAGCATACATCTTTAATAAAAAAAACAGTAGAATTTGGTGCACAAGTTTTAATTTTCTTTGGGTTTTCTGAAATCAACACAGGGTCAAAATTAGACATACAGGGTCAAAAATTTACATACGTTCACTTAGAGTATTAATTCAGAGGTACTGAAACTTCCAAAATGTCTTATCTTGCCAAGGCCGAGGTCTCTTAACTTCCTGTTAGTGATCATGATTGACTACAGCTGGTAGCTTCTCTGTGCCTTCATAAAAAGGGTTTGCTTACAGTACTCATTGGATTGACCAACACACAGTAAAATGGGAAAGTCCAAGGAGCTCAGTGCAGGTCTGAGAAAGAGGATCGCAGATATACACAACTCTGGAATGTCTCTTCAAGTCATTTCTAAACAACTGCAAATTCCAAGATCAGTTCAAACAATAGTATCCAAGTTATTTTCAGGTGCAGTCACTTTGCCAAGCCACTTTGCTTCAAGAAAACCCAAACTGTCACCCTCAGCTGAAAGGAAATTGGTTTGGATGGTCAGGAACAACCTGGGAACCACCATGGCACAACCCTGCCATGAACTGGAAGCTGATGGATCACTGTCTACAGTTCAGATCACCATGGACTACGAGGCCGCTATTCAAGAAATAACCCCCTGCTCCAAAATTGACACCTTCAAGCTTAACTAAAATTTGAAGCTGGCCACATGGACAAAGAAGAAGCCTTCTGGAGGATAGCTGTGTGGTCAGATGAGACAAAGATTGAGTTGTTTGGCCACAATGACCACCATGTACAGAGGAACACTGTACCAGCTGGTGGTGGTGGCAGGATCATCATGCTCTGGGGCTGTTTTGCTGCCAGTGGAACTGGTTCATTGCACAAAGTGGATGGAATAATGAAGAAGGAGGACTACCTCAGAATTCTTCAGCAAAAACCATCAGAAACTTGAACACGACTTGGAACTTACAACAGGACAATGAACCCAAACACGCATCAGCGCTGGTTGTGGAGGATAAAGCAGGCTAACATTAAGCTTAAAACAAATCCCGATTTCAACCCTATTGAAAATATATGGACCGTACTTAAAGGTCGAGTCCATGCCAAGAAAAAAAATGTAATTGAACTCTACCAATTCTACCATGAAGAGTCGTGAAATATCAAACCAGAATTCTGCCAGAAGCTTCTTCATGGTAAATAAAAATGGTTGGTCAAGGTGAATCTTGCGAAGAGACATTTTACCCAAATATTAGGTGTGCTGTATGTATAATTTTGACCCTGGGTTGATTTCAGAAAACCCAAAGAAAATTAAAACTTGTGCACCAAATTCTACTGTTTTTTTTTATTAAAGATGTATGTATGCTGTACAATCATTCTGCCACAGAAACGAACAGTTCAAAGAAATTACTGAAAGCCCAAATATTGCCATGACATTCATATCCAAGATGACATTCATGTCACTGTATGTAAACTTCTGACCACAACTGTACATAAACAAGGGTTGCATTTTACCAGAACAAATGCATTTTACCACATAACAGTTAAAATGCTTACGGTTTTGTTTGTTCTCTTGTGGTCTTGTGGTGCCCGACACCAAATGGAAAACATATTCTGTCACTTCTCACAAATGATGCAAAATGCATTAGGGCAACAACTGATGGCGATGCAATAGCAAATCCTGCACTGGCCTTTGCTTTGACTAGCACGTGTTTATGCGTCACTGGTCTCTTTAATGTGCTTATATAACTGCGAGGGAAACCGGGGGATGTCAAGGAGAGTCAGACAGTCAGATTCATACATTTATTTCACTCGGTCCTCTGTTGGTGGCCTTGGGAGTAGAATAAACACAATTATCACAGCTGTTTCATTTCCAGCACACACGAAAAAGCTCTTTGAAGACTGATATCCTACACTACGTTTCCTTGTAGATCTGCTTGCAAAAACATTCATTTTTCCAACTTGCCAAGGCCAAGACCTTCAAAAAGAAGACACAAACAACCTATTTCACTACAGTGGAAAGCAATTCAATTTTGATTACATTTCCATTATTTCTATAGCACTTGGACAACCCAATATCACAAAGCATCATTATCCAGATCAGAATATTTCTTGAATACCCAAGGTTTCATAAAGGAGTAGATCTGAATTGTGTGGGTTAAATTCCATATTTGACTGTTGTCTAATCTTCACACCTTACACTATTTGTTTATGCTATAGGGCACCATAAGTGTAAAGGTCCTGTTGGTGAATACGAAAATAATTACTAGGCATGTCACGATACATTGTGTGATGATAAATCGCGATACAAATTTATGACAATTTGAATCGATGAAATAAAAAAAAAAATGTTGTCAGGCAAAGAAACCTCACCCGATAGCACTTCTGATGAATATGAAGGAAGATATCGCAAAAAAAAAAAAAAATAGGTATCCTATGGGTACATGTGGCTACTGCTTATAAATAAAATTGTTTTCTGATAGCATGTCCATACAGTATATATAGCCTATATATATATATATATATATATATATATATATATATATATATATATATATATATTTACTCTAGGAGGCAGTAGCCACAAACATGAAGCGTAATCCAAAAATGAACAATTTAAAAATCACAGAAGTAAAATATACCGTGTCTGTACTTTATATTATTCTACTCTTACCTCTTACAGTTTTCGAAACTGAAACCTCCAATCTGAGTCTGACATACACACGCTGTCGCCGTGACCCAAACTCTTATTTCCTGGAAATGGCCCGGCGCTAGAGCTCAGTGGAATGCACTTTCCCTCTGTAATAAGCATAAACATGTCTGAAAGCGATTTCTTTAGTCTAGTCCATAGCAGGCGCGGTAGTAATAATAGATCAACAGAGCGGGGAAGTTTTTATCAATGGGGTTTAAAAGTGGGCGTGGCCAAACCCCTTTCCTTTCCGTATGTTAATGAACCAAGTAACCATCCAATGACAGCACAGTGTATGCAAATGAGGCAGGTAGTGATCCAATCAGCGTGTTTGTGGGAGGAGTCTTTTCGAGGCAGCGGCTCCTGCAGTCTGAAGGCCAATTTATGCTGACAACCCAATCCTCGCAGATGGCGTCTGCGAAGCCCCCCCCTCCTTCACAGACGCTCTGCGCGCACCTCCCAAAAATTGTGACCACCGCAGAAGCCTCGCAGACAGCATCGCAGACAAGAGGGCTCTGATTGGTCCACTCTACATCCGCTGTACACGCACTTCTGCTTCCCTACTTTCCCGGTTTGTTTTGTTTTCACGACCGTCATTTTTAAAAACACGAGCGAAGATGGAGCAGCACGAAGAGCGGTTGATCGAGGAAGTGAGGAAGTATGTACATCTATACGACTCCAGTTCTAGTCATTATAAGTAACCGGAGGATAAACACTCCACTAACCACACCCACCAACTACTCCTAGCGATTTCGCGACTTCGCGCCCCCTTGCGTTGTGGCGGTGAATAACATCGCGCACGCCTATTACTCCCCGCTCAACGATAAATTACAACTGTCTGCGAAAAGCTATCTGCGAAAGCCTTGTCACAAGAAAATGCAGAGGCCCTGAGCTCAGAGCTTTTTTTTTTTTTTTTTTACCTTTTTGGTCACCGTGACCTTGACCTTGACCAGATGACCCTCAAAATGTTGGAGGTTCTATTTGAGACCAATGCCCATCTATCCTGAAAGTTACATGAAGATTGGTCCAGCCATTTTCCTGCAATGTTGCTAACAAAAAAACAAAGAAACAAAGAAACCTGACCGAAAACAATACCTCGCCCCACTTACTCCGTAGCGCGTGAGATAATGAATTGTGATTACTATCAGGTTGCATAATCTCTTAGGTTTTCCTAGCTGTAATTGCGGTTTTAGGCAGCAGAGCAGGGTTCTCCAGAAAATCTGAAGTAACCAGCTAAAAAAAAAGTAGTAGGCGGCTCTGGAATTTGCAGCGGCAAAGCCGCCACAGCGCACCGAAGCCATGCTAATACTAGGGAGGTCTGTGACATGCCCCCTCAGAAAATTTTGAAATTTACATGCCTTCTGGTAGCTTCTGGTGCATTCTCAGCTAATAAATTACTAATAACCATTTCCCTGTAAAATCTCTCATCTCATCTCATTATCTCTCGCCGCTTTATCCTGTTCTACAGGGTCGCAGGCAAGCTGGAGCCTATCCCAGCTGACTTCCCTGTAAAATACTTACAAAATATGTATGAAATTTCCCTCCAGATGTGTGTGTGTGCTTGGCTTTCTCAGTTACCCTTCTGTAGTATGCTGCCTGGCTCTGTAACATAACTACATACACTACGGTATGGTCACATGGTCTGGCTCAGCCAATCAGAGCATGAGAATCGGTCAACAAATATGGCATCGCTTCTGGTCATGCTAGACCCGAATCGAAGACA
The DNA here is from genome assembly GCF_027579695.1 of Neoarius graeffei. Lineage (NCBI taxonomy): Eukaryota > Metazoa > Chordata > Actinopteri > Siluriformes > Ariidae > Neoarius > Neoarius graeffei. Next base: position 43,825,785 of record NC_083588.1, on the reverse strand, counting down.
ATTTCGTGGTGGAATAATTGTTTTTGCAGCAAATTATGGGCAGCGGAGACAAACTTGAACCCTGAAAGGCAGTTTTTTTTTTCCCTGTGGGATCAAGTAGCCGGCGCAGACCATCTGTGTAGGTGGAGAAAACCACCGGTCATCGCCGCTTGTGGACATCTCTGGCAGAGGGAACAATAACATACAATAGCAGGAACGCACATGACTTCACCTTAGGCAGAAGTAACACAACTCTAATTTAGGAAAATAAATGTTGCATTTTTTTGGTAATAAACTTTTCTTCATTTATTTGTTTTTTTTAAACACATCGTTGGAAAATCGAATTGTGAATTGAATATCGTGAATCAAATTGAACTGTGAATTGGGTGAATCGTTACATGGCTATTAATTTCTGGCATCCTTTAAAAAAAAGACATGTAATTGATCATATATGCTTTGGGGTAGTTTAGTGGCTAGTCATTCAGGGTGCCTTGTGAAGACAGATGTCATCATGAATTCTGTTCAATACCATGGTATTTCAGTCCAAAAATGGTTGCCACTGCCAGGAAGTTAAAATTTCCCACTATAGGATATCGACACCGTACATGGGGGCAGCCATGGCCTGAAGGTTAGAGAAGCAGGCAAGCCTGGGCCCAAGGGGTCTCCGGTTTGATTCCCAGAATCGCTGAGAACTGTGATGGGAGTTGAGTGAATGAACAGCACTTTCCCCTCCCTCTGTATCATGGCTGAAGTCAAAAAGTCAAAGACCTTCCCACGCCTTACAGTACCTGGTATTCCTAGGCAGTCTCCCACTCAAGTACTAACCAGGCCCAACCTGTATGTGGCACATCGGGCGGCGCCGATCTCCGTTTCCATAGCCCTCGGCCTCTCACCTATTACATAGCTAGGGTTACAGTGGGGGGCTAGTCCTCTGGTAACCATGAGAGTTTAACTCCCCATGCACATCTGTATTGCAGCATGCCTTGCCAGATGGCGGCAGGTACCATTTTTATGATGGTCTTTGGTATGACCCGACCGTGAATAGAACTCATGATCTCCCGATCGAGAGGCGGACACACTACCACTAGGCCACTAGTCGGTTCATGGCTGAAGTGCCCTTGAGCAAAGCACCTAACCCCCTACCGCTCCCTGGGCGCTGTAGCATAGCTGCCCACTGCTCTGGGTATGTGTGTGTGTTCACTGCTTCAGATGGAGGAATTTCACTGTGCTTGAGTGTACATATAACAAATAAAGGCTTCTTCTTCTTCTACTTCACATACATTCAAATCAAAACAGAACAAAACCTGTGAAAAATAAAATCAACATTTCCTGATGGCCCTCTCACTCTGGATTTGAACCCAGTTGAAAACCTGTGATCTGAACTGAAGATGACAGCGCACAAGTGCAAACTAAGAACACTATGAAAAATAGCTTGAAATGTTTTCAAGATGGATGGAGTGGAACACGGTCCCTCTCCCAGTATCTCCAACCTAGTTAGTACATTACAGGAAGTGCCTCAGTGCTGTTACGGCATGCGATAGCCTCTCATCTCATCTCATTATCTCTAGCCGCTTTATCCTATTCTACAGGGTCGCAGGCAAGCTGGAGCCTATCCCAGCTGACTACGGGCGAAAGGCGGGGTACACCCTGGACAAGTCGCCAGGTCATCACAGGGCTGACACACAGACACAGATAACCATTCACACTCACATTCACACCTACGGTCAATTTAGAGTCACCAGTTAACCTAACCTGCATGTCTTTGGACTGTGGGGGAAACCGGAGCACCCGGAGGAAACCCACGCGGACACGGGGAGAACATGCAAACTCCGCACAGAAAGGCCCTCGCCAGCCACGGGGCTCGAACCCAGGACCTTCTTGCTGTGAGGCGGCAGCGCTAACCACTACACCACCGTGCCGCCCGCATGCGATAGCCAATTTATATATTTATTTTTGCTCGCTTTCACGAAGGGTACCAATAATTCTGGAGTTGACTGTATTGTGCTTCTGAACAATCGTATATCCACAAACAGAACTTTGCTACCTTTGCATTATAAACCATTTTAATTGGCCTTAATAACTAATTACACATTGGCTTCATCCCTGTGTTACTCTATAATTCAATGAACACATGATACATTGTGGTATTTCTGAACCCATTTCCTGTAAGAGACTAATATAAGAATAAATGCATTGCTTATGATACCTCAGTGAAATCTGCATGAGGAAGAGAGCAAAAAATGTGGAGGCTATTTATAGACAGGCTTTACGAGAAGAGGAAAAAAGAAGGACCTGAGAGTTTGGTCGTTATTGAGTCTTGCTGTTTAGAGTGCAGGTCTATTTCTTTTGTGACCTCCTTTTGTGTCTTTACTCCATTACTCTTGAGAAGAAAAGTAGGCTGAACGGAGACACCAAGTGTACCTCGTAAGGGAAGATAGGTAGGGCTGGGCGACATCTAAAAATACTCAAAATTATATCCTTTTGTAAAAAAAAAAATTCAATTCAATTAAAAAAAATCAGAGTACATCACCACGCCACACAGAATTTTTGTTTCATAGTAGTTCCCATCACCAAGCGAAAATTAAAGCTACTTTAGATTTTAGAACAATTTAGGTTTACATAATAAATCGATGCCTCGTGAATAATATGGTCTACATCATGTCGCGTTCACTTCATGAGGAATTTATTTATGCTGCCTGCTGCTTTCGCTAATTTAACTGTAATGACTAGATTTAGAGTACTATTAATAAGGAGCTGTTACGTTTCTTATTTGGCCTAATAGTTAGAAAAGCAGCTTTGGGACCAAAAGGTTGCCGGTTCAATTCCCTGGACCAGCAGGAGTGGCTGAAGTGCCCTTGAGCAAGGCACAGTGTTGTAGTCGAGTCACTAAACCTTGAGTCCAAGTCCAGTCACGAGTGCCCAGTGTTCAAATTTGAGTCAAGTCCAAGTCATTAAATAAAATTTTGAGTCGAGTCAGAGTCCGCTACCAATCCGAGTCGAGTCCGACACAAGCCCCGCTATCAACAGGGCAAATAACATGAGAGAGGGTTAACACTAGCTAGTTCATCGGTCAGCAAGCAAGCCCCACTATCAACAGGGCAATGAACATAGCATGTCACTTCCTTCTCTGGGTGTGGTCTTGCCAAATGACGAGTGAAGTTCGAGGTTGTCCCCGTCGTCTCCTCGATAGTTCTTCTACATATGGAACGCATAGCAGTGCATTTTTTCCCCACTGCACGAGAAGTCTGTATAAACAAGGCGGACAATCCTAGGGACGTTCTCTCCAGGCATTTTAGCGCCATTAACGTTAGTTTGTTCCTGAACATGACGTATGAACAGGTGAACGTGCACAAAATCAGTATAAAAATTAATGTAGATATAAATATCTTATGCCAAATTATTATGGCATGTTACAAAAATTAAAGAAAAAATCTGAGTCCTCGTTTCCAATTTACGAGTCCGAATGCAGTTAATGCACGAGTCTGAGTCCAAGTCCGAGTCATCAGTGATCAAGTCCAAGTCAAGTCATGAGTCCTTAAAATTAGGGCACGAGTCAGACTCGAGTCTGAGTCCTGGACTCGAGTACTACAAGCCTGGCAAGGCACCTCACCCCCAACTGCTCCCCAGGTTGCTCTGGGTACATTGCACATCGCTCTGGATAAAATGCCTGTAATGGGCAATTCCATGTAAATGTCAACCTCACCATGCAAAAATAAACATGTAATACATCAAAACCACTCCCAGAGATATCACCTAGGCCTGTATTTTACAGATGTGAATAAGTTGAACCAATTTGTAACTAACCTAATATGTCCCTGTCAGTCTTTCTTTCTTATAATGTACAACCCAAGCTAAAATCAACTCTGATCATGTACAATTCTATATTATTGCCACAAGCCACAGAAATGTATGCTAAAATCCACAAAACAGCAAAACAATGGCCATCCTAAATACTATTTAAGAATTTTGATAGTTTTAGCTGATATTTAGAGAGTTTTTCAAAGGGTTATGGTGGTTAAATTGCTGATTTTCTAAACATATGCCATGTCTATTTCAGACGCGTCACATCCATAACGGAATTTCGTCACATCCATAACGCTGACTTTTCCTTCCGAAACTCTGCATGAAATACAAAATATTTTAAACAAAGATTTTTTAATATTCACCTTGGACACCTCTATCAAATGGATATCTCCATTTCGACATTAGGTTTACAATTTCATAGAGTTTGATAAAAACGTACTGTCACCCAAGAAAAGTGATACTTTTTCTGTCACATCCATAACGCATCTTTTATTGGCATTTTCTGGCATGCCCTAGATGTACTATGGGAATTGTTCTTGTTCTATCACTTCTCCAGTATGGTACAGCCTTAAAATATGCAACACCTGTTTAAATACTGGGAGACAATAAAACATGCACTGGGTCATTTGTTGCCATTTTGAGTTCAAGTGTCACGTCCATAACGCTGGAATTGCTCTAATGTAAAGCAATGTAATGTAATATTACCCAAAATATTAGCCAAATTCTCAAGCTGTTTAAAATAATTCTCTAGTCTAGCTCTCGATCCAGTTCCAAAATGAGCAACAGCTGGATTAGCGCTGGTTCTGTTACACATTGCCAATAAGTCCTAATGCCAAGCCTTGTTGATGCGGGTGACATTTGGAGAATCAAAGACGTAACCTTCACAAGTTCCACTCCATTTGAGCTTAACATCATTCAGTGTCTGTTCAGGAAACTTTTCAAGCAAACGGACGTCATATTAAAGTCAATATGATTCATGTTCGGGTACATCTTGTGAAAATGTTCTTCTTGTTCAAAATAGTCAGACTGATTATCCAAAATCTCTCTGTAGCAAAAATGCACATTTCAGACGATCAGTGAAAGCTGTTCACCAGCCACAGTTTATAAGGTAGCTTGGATTTAGACTTTATGGCACTGTAGATGGATAATAAACATTGGGGTTTATTCTTCTGGCACTCCAACAATGTCTTCCAGTCATACGAACTTCACTACTGTTCAGCATGCTCTTAGAGAATGGACCAATTGTAGTAATCTTATTATCCTCACTGCTCTTTGACTCAGTATGGCCGCAGTGGTCTAAGGACTGTCTCTTACATAACAACAAATTACGATTGGCCACACGATGATATTCAATCCTCAAATGGCTGCTCCGACTTGGAACTGCAGATTTTTTAAGCATATTGGATCGATTCTGAGTCCTTGAAAAAAAGCCAGGCCAACAAAACAAGAAGAAAAATGTGGAGGCCAATAACCACGTAATCAATAGTGACTGCTTTTAATAAAAACAGCAAGAAATTTCAAGGGTCGCAATTTTCAACAGTTTCTGTTTAATCTCCAAAACTGTAGGGCCAAATACAAACCTGAAAGGAACCTTTCCTATGTTTAACTATGGAGTCAGAATAATTAACAGTTATTCCACGAAATCGAGTCGTACGTGAGCTGACAGCTGATGAGGCGCGTAGTACTAGGTTTGCTATAAGCCATGTACGATGAGATTGAGCGGAATAATTGTTTTATTATATCCACATTCACTGGTTTTGAGAAACAGAGCATTTTTATTTTTAGCAAATTCAATAAATGAAAACTTTACACAAAATGTCCGACAAAATCAGTTCCGCTTAGAATGTAAACAAACTGGCGAAATGACAGTAGTAATTTGTGAAAAGTTTGATAATAATAATTCTTGAAAAAAATAAAAATAAAAAAAGATACAGTCTTACCATCAAATACTTTCATTCCATATTTTGTTGCTTTTTTTTTTGCATTTTTTGGGGTTTTGTTTTCGAGTAGCGTTTTTATTTCGTCCTCAGTTGGTTCAGCAACACGCTCCGCCATTTTGTTTTTCTCTACTCATGGTATATGAGCTGATATCCTAGTAGTGGCATGGCCAATCAGAGAGCATGACTGCTCATATCCAGTGAATGTGGACAGAATAATATTGTTTATTACTGACTACAACTACTGTATAGATGCATAAACGCTGCTGTTTGTCTGCTGCTTTGCAGGTATACGTACCAGTCAGTCTGTACTACTCAAGTCAACCACCAAGTCAGACACTGTCCCCACCCCTCCCAAAGCAATTTGCTCAGTCTGTGGGCAGCAGTATTATCTGTGATCCAACTTAAAGTCTGAGCACATGTACGTACAATAAGTCGTAAAAACCAACCATTTTCATTAATAGCCGGTAAATAGGAACAGCAGAAGCGATAATATGGGAACAACCAGAGCATCAACAGCTATTGCATCCAAATCATCTCATCTCATTATCTCTAGCCGCTTTATCCTTCTACAGGGTCGCAGGCAAGCTGGAGCCTATCCCAGCTGACTACGGGCGAAAGGCGGGGTACACCCTGGACAAGTCGCCAGGTCATCACAGGGCTGACACATAGACACAGACAACCATTCACACTCACATTCACACCTACGGTCAATTTAGAGTCACCAGTTAACCTAACCTGCATGTCTTTGGACTGTGGGGAAAACCGGAGCACCCGGAGGAAACCCACGCGGACACGGGGAGAACATGCAAACTCCGCACAGAAAGGCCCTCGCCGGTCACGGGGCTCGAACCCGGACCTTCTTGCTGTGAGGCGACAGCGCTAACCACTACACCACCGTGCCACCCCTGCATCCAAATCAATCAAGGACAATCTATATCCAAAATACAGTACATGCAGAAAATAAATAAAGGCAAGACTGGTATGAGCATGCTCATACTCAGGGGTCGAAATTAAGCATGTACCGACGGACATGGGCAAGTCATTCTCATACTCGGGCAACAATAAAATGATCACTAGTTGTCCGTCGGACAACTGTGTTTGAATGTCTATTTTACCAAGAAAAATTAAGTTGTTGTGATTCCTAACAGAAACAGAACGAAAACTTTATTTTTCCCGTCTTCTCTTTCGTTTGTCCTTGACTTTGGTTCATTGCGGTAGTTGACGCTTCCATTCGCGAGATGGCGCTACATGATATTATGATTATTCACACGAGGCGCCACGTAGGCTAGAACGAACGAAGCGTCTTTTTGGACTGATTTTTAATTCTGATTTGATCAGTTACACTTGACCATGACGACATGATGTTTTCTGACTGTTTAACATGTTTAATAGAAGATACTAGTAGTTATACCGAGTTGTTTTACTGTTCATCATGATGAAATAAACACCGAACACATATGAGTGTTATAATTTTATTTCTATCAATCAGTAATCAAACAATGGCAAAACAAGTTGAAATATTTTATTGCATACTCTATAATATACATCCAGATTGCTTTTTATGCAAATTACTTACCCAGTCAACCTGCAAAAAAGTAGGGCAACTGATACATGCATGCGGGCAAGTCAATTTTTGGGGTTGGTTGCCCTGAGGGCCAAGTACATTCAAAAGTTAATTTCGACCCCTGATACTGGATAACCTTTCTAGGTTTTTGTTGTTTTTTTTTCAGAATGATCTAATTACATGTTTATGAACAAACAAGCACAGAAACAGCAACGACAGCAAGTTGCCCGGTCTCCATGATGAAGCAATTCTCATGTTTATTTTCAGGACACAGTGGGTATTTGGGATCAAATTGTGCTTGTCCAGGAAGGCCCCAGGTAAAATACAGATTGTGTTTCATGGGCAGCACATTGATTCTGAAACTCTTTAGACCATGTAGTGTCCACTACGCAATCATCCAGTCATCTGTAGGAACAAAATAACTTGGCTACGTAAACAATTCACTTCTTAAAGAATACCCTGGCGAATTATACTTTGTTTACACGTAGCCGGGTATTTATGAAAATGGGTATCTTCTCCTCCCCGTACCAGAAAATAATTCCGCTTACACAATGCTCAAAAACAGCCAGGGAAGGCTGTCAAAAACATGTCAAACAAATAGAAAGGCAACCAGAGACCTGAAAGCCAAGGAAGAGGGACCGTCAGATCACAATGCTACCGTAAAACTCCGTTTTCCCCATAACACGGAGAAAACTCCGTTTTCCACTATTTACACGCAGGCATGAAAACGGAGTTTTCACAAATCTCCACTTTGCCTGGACTTTTCAAAAGCAGCCGTTTTCAGTGACTGAAACCTCCGTTTACGTGTAAATGATGGGTGCAACCGCATAAATAAATATCCGTTTTTATAGATACTTGGCTACGTGTAAACGGGGTCTTAGGGCGTATTCAGACCAGGATAGTTTGATAGTTCACTTGCTTTGGTCCGAACCAAATGTTTTTTTTATTTTTTCATTTTGGTGCGGTTCGCTTTCACACTGTACATTTTAGTAAGCGGACCAAAATCTGTCAACAAAGCCACGCGCGCTGAGGTCGTTCAGCTATTGGTCAGAGACAACACGCACACAAAGCGTTAAGTTCAAAAGTAGTCATGGAGGCTTTCCGTGCTGTTATTCTTTTTAATGTCATCAAAGCTATATGTTTTTTCCAGTTTTTACAATTGTGCGATTACTGTGCTGTTGTACAAGTAATTTATCAACGACGACGACAAAGGGTAAGGCGGCTACGGAGGATAGCGCTGATGAGCGCACACCATGTTGTGACAGTTCTGGCTCTTCACGCAACACGGAGGAGGTATGTGTCGGGATATTCGCTTTATCCATCGTAATAGATGAATTTCTTTTTTGCGTCGCTAGTACCGCCACTTTTTGAAAGAATGTCCCTGATTTTAATGTCGGTCTGACAGAGTTTCTTCACTTTTAGCCGACATTGTTCTGGGGAGCGCGTGAACCCCTTCTCCTTCATTTTCTCACTGAATACAGCAAACACGTCAGCATTTTTGTGTGTTCTCTCCAAAAGCTCAGATATGTGGACATCTGCCCATATATCCACAAGGGTACGCGTTTCTTCCTCGGCCCACGTTTGCCCCCTACTCATTTTTTGTACTCTGTAGTCTAGCCTACCACTGGTCTGAATGACTGAACGACTGTTGTAAGGTTCCCTTGACAACCGAAACAGTGTTTGCACTTTGCGGTGGAGTGTCAAGACTCTGTTTCCCATAATGCTCGACAAACGACGGAAGCTCCCGAGGTACAAAAAAGCAAAACTGTCGGATTAGGTCCGGTCTGCTTTCACACCTCCAAAAGGTCCGCACCAGAGTTCCTTTGGTCCGGACCGAGTCTGACCTTGCAGCTCGGTCTCGGTCCGCTTGTTTGGTCCGGACCAGAGTTCGGTGGTTTGTATTCAGACCAACCCAAAAGGTCCGGACCAAGGGAAATTTGGTTCGTTTGGTCGTTTGGTCTGGACCAAACAACGTAGGTGTGAATACGCCCTTAGATTTCAAAAAACATCTCAGAGCATTCAGTAATCAAGGGCACAAATCAAATCTTGGTTACCAAGGCCTATCACTCGTATTCATTTGAAACAAACTACCTCAACCGCAACTGCTAACTGCTGAGTCAGGAATGACAGCGTGGTGGGCGTGGCATGCTACACGCCAGCTAAACCACCCAACATGCACAAACTGTGTGTATGCAAATGAATTTTCGTTTTGTTACAAAGAAGGCTGGTCTTACAAAGATAACGTTGATACAGCGGATTTTATGACTATAAAAATGAATATGGACTTCTTCAAAAAGATACACACCTCAGAGAAAACCCAGACTGGAGCCGGATTCAGGCTTCTTCATTTCTTCCAGTCAGAGTATGAGTTGCGTATGAGTTGTTCCTCAAATTTCGCAATGGTAGGCATTGGTATTTCACAAGGCCATGAACCAGCTTAATGTTCATCTAGAGATTATTATGTGCAAAACAATGCTCATTCTGACTCTTCAAGGAAGACCGAGAAACCCGAGGGAGAAACATAACGGAGAAATCTTAGAATTGTAAAACATGCTACTAAGAGCGACTAAACCGGAGCAAAACGCACTCTATCATCATTGTTCACTACATGATTACACTCTGGCCTCTAATTTTAATGCCTTCTATTTAATCTTCATAATTTCTAAACATGTCAACACACACACACACACACACAAAAAAAAGCCTGAGTGAAGTTGAAAGTGAAACTACAGTACAAGTTTAATAAAGGACTTCCACAATTTTGAACTGCACTTTGGTACATTACTCAGTAACATGTATTTATATTCGGAGCCTGTATTTATATCACGACAGAAATGTCAAAAATATTTATTTACAGAAGACACTTAAGGCACATGGCCTCAAATGCAAATAAACACTGTGGCGAACACAGAGGCCCCAGTTAGTTTACTCCATGTTAGCCCAGTAAGATGGTTCGGCTTCCTTTGAACCAGTAAGACAGTTGTGCAACCACGCATTTAAAATTAGAAAGCTTTTTTTTTTTTTACCTCCAAGCTACCCGACAGAAAATTAGATTATGAGATTATTATAAAATCTTTAGATCTCATCTCATTATCTCTAGCCGCTTTATCCTTCTACAGGGTCGCAGGCAAGCTGGAGCCTATCCCAGCTGACTACGGGCGAAAGGCGGGGTACACCCTGGACAAGTCGCCAGGTCATCACAGGGCTGACACATAGACACAGACAACCATTCACACTCACATTCACACCTACGGTCAATTTAGAGTCACCAGTTAACCTAACCTGCATGTCTTTGGACTGTGGGGGAAACCGGAGCACCCGGAGGAAACCCACGCGGACACGGGGAGAACATGCAAACTCCGCACAGAAAGGCCCTCGCCGGTCACGGGGCTCGAACCCGGACCTTCTTGCTGTGAGGCGACAGCGCTAACCACTACACCACCGTGCCACCCCAGTACAAACTTTTAAAAGAAAATATCGTAAACTAGAGTGTGTACCATAGTGACATGCTGGAAATTGTAGGAATTCTGCTTCGAGAATATGCAACACCTATGACGATAAACTGAAAACAGGTAAATTTGCGTTTTATCTACTAATATTTACCGAAAGAAAGATGTGTAACCCTAATTAGCATAAAATAACATTGTGCTTATCTCAGTTACATTGTTCGAAATCCCAGGCTTCTCAACCAATCAGCATGAGGGGTTTCCGTACTACAACAAGACTAGAATAGCGGTCTGCAGTGGTGAAAGGGTTAAAATAAAGTGCAGTAAAAACCATAAATACACAATTAATCAGAACTGTGCTGATCCCTGAGACATCTATGAGCCTACCTGCACAGACTAAGGAAACTATTCTTTGCCACTGGCATGGATTTACGGTGCATTGTGGCATCCATTATCCATAACCGCTTATCCTGTGCAGGGTCGCAGGAGCCTATCCCAGCTGACTATGGGTGAAAGGTGGGGTACACCCTGGACAAGTCACCAGGTCATCTGACACAGGTCATCACAGGGCTGACACATAGAGACAAACAACAACTCACACCTATGGTCAATTTAGAGCCACCAATTAGCCTAACCTGCATGTCTTTGGACTGTGGTGGAAACTGGGACACGCGGAGGAAACCTGCACAGACACGGGGAGAATATGCAAAGTCCACACTGGGCTCGAACCCAGAACCTTCTTGCTGTGAGGCGACAGTGCTAACCACCATGCTGCCCCGGTACTCAAGTTCAAGCTCATCTGAGATTTAAAAAAAAAAAAAAAACAGCATCTATGACTGTTCCATATCCTGAAAATAAAAAATATATACATATTGATTGTTTTGTGTGTAACCAGAGTGCTCATGGTACAACATGCTATGGTGGACTAACGAGAAAGATTGGAAGCGCAGAGAAATACCAGGAAGTATAACAAAATCTCATATTTTACTAAACAATGTAGAATCCTGTGGTTTGTGTTAAGTTTTTAGTTAACTGTCCTACATAATTACAGGGCGGCACGGTGGTGCAGTGGTTAGCGCCGTCGCCTCACAGCAAGAAGGTCCGGGTTTGAGCCCCGTGGCCAGCGAGGGCCTTTCTGTGCGGAGTTTGCATGTTCTCCGCGTGGGTTTCCTCCGGGTGCTCCGGTTTCCCCCACAGTCCAAAGACATGCAGGTTAGGTTAACTGGTGACTCTTAGGCCCTGTCCACACGGCAACGGATTCAGGTGAATCTGATAAAATTGTTTATCGTTTCGGCCTGGCGTCCACACGGCACCGGCGTTTTGGGTGCCCCAAAACGATATTTTTTGAGAACGGGTTCCAGAGTGGAAAAATCTGGCAACGGCGCCATTGCGAAGTCGTCTGGATGAGTAAAACGGATTTGTTTACGATGACGTCACAACCACATGACTAGAACAAGCAGCACTCTCGCTGTTTTGTATGAACCACTGCATTGCATTCACTTTTGTATACAGCTTTTCTTTTAAATAAACAAGTAACTGAACCATTTCTTCTCATCTCTCTCATTATCTCTAGCCGCTTTATCCTGTTCTACAGGGTCGCAGGCAAGCTGGAGCCTATCCCAGCTGACTACGGGCGAAAGGCGGGGTACACCCTGGACAAGTCGCCAGGTCATCACAGGGCTGACACATAGACACAGACAACCATTCACACTCACATTCACACCTACGGTCAATTTAGAGCCACCAGTTAACCTAACCTGCATGTCTTTGGACTGTGGGGGAAACCGGAGCACCCGGAGGAAACCCATGCGGACACGGGGAGAACATGCAAACTCCGCACAGAAAGGCCCTCGCCGGCCACGGGGCTCGAACCCAGGACCTTCTTGCTGAACCATTTCTTGAATTTCTTTTTTTTATTGAATAAGACTGCTTTTCAAAATGTTCACACACAATATAAAAAGTTATATAAATTATATAAAAACGCTTTTCAAAATGTTCACACACAATAAGAAAATTAAGTTATATAAAACTATGCACACTAATAAAACTAATTTGTACACGCAGAAGGCACGATTTCCTCGCGTATTCGCAGCCATCTTCTTCTTGTTGTGTGTTTGTTCGTGAGTGCTTCACACCGGGTAGTAGAAGGGGTTTATGCGCATGCGTCTACTTCTTCTATTGTACTGGTGTCTCCAATGGGACCGTCTTACAGCGCCCCTAGAGGTGTGGCATGTGTATTGCATCGTTTTCAGCAAGCGTTGCGTTGCCATATGTACCTGATATTTTACTGATCCGTTGCCCATGTGGACGCGATATTTTTTTTAATAAAATCTCGTTACCGTTGTCGTGTGGATGTAGCCTGAATTGAGCGTAGGTGTGAATGTGAGTGTGAATGGTTGTCTGTGTCTATGTGTCAGCCCTGTGATGACCTGGCGACTTGTCCAGGGTGTACCCCGCCTTTCGCCCGTAGTCAGCTGGGATAGGCTCCAGCTTGCCTACGACCCTGTAGAACAGGATAAAGCGGCTACAGATAATGAGATGAGACGTAATTACAGCTAATGTGTAATCTAGCCACATTGTTTTTTAGATAACTGTAATGCTATCTAACATTTTGTTATATAGATGTTAAGCTCACTGGTTACTAGGTGAGTTATGAGTGTTTGCTTAGATTGTTGTTTAGACTCGTTTGTTGAGATGTAGCTAATCAAAACTGAGCCGTTGCTACATTTCATAGAGGTTGGCTTTGCTATAAACAAGAAGGGATCATATTTCATATATTTTAATCAGGTAGGCTATGTAAATATACAGCACACACACACACACACACCAAGAACCGGCCGGTTTGTTTCTCTTCCACGTTTCAAACCTTGTGTTTTGGGGGAAGGGATTTGTTGTAAAGTCTGAGGGAAGGTGTTGAATCTGTTTGTTTTTAGCAGTTAGCTCTTCCTGGGTTTCATTAAAACCACACAGCAGCCATTTGCTTACGTAACGCAGCACTTGAACAGCTTAGCACTGCACTACCACTACACTACTGGACTGACAGTGTGCTTTCCTCTGTCATTCTGCAGCCAAGTGAGGAAATTACGTCTGAATAAAGAGCACATATTGTCTATACTTCATAAATACCTAACCGAGAACGTTTTCAAGCTTTCTTCCTGAAGAATGTTTACACTAAAAGAGCAGTAGCAACATTAGCATGAGCTGTATAGCAATGGGAGCTCACACACGACTCTGATATCCGATATCAGCCCTTTTGAACTGAATGTTATGCACCGACACAATCGATATCTATCCTCATTCTTTGATTGCCTTGATAGTTCTTGTTCGCACATAACACCGTTTGACCTTTCACTCGCAAGAATGATGGGTCTACAAAGGCGAGTACTTTAAAAGCTGAACCCCAGCATTACGTTTACGGAACAAAGAAAATGCCGTAGTGGTCTGTGACTAGCACAAAAGGACAAGTATCTCCAGCTCGGTGAAGCCGGCCACCTCCTTGCACACAACTGCTGGACCTTTTCCTGCGTTTGAAAGGATAAGAGGGGCCGCCCAGAGCTGCCTGGAATCAGGAAGCACTTAATAATAAGGCCAGCCACAAAGCCGGGCATGTACACACATGTACCGGTAGACCCCACACGGACGCTTGCTTCTTTAAAAAACAACAACATTTAATAACAACACCATATGCAAAACTGCAATGGCATATCATTTTTGTCTGTCGAATATGCAGCTAGTTTCGAGCAGTACTGTAAGCTGCTGCAGCGTTATCTGCAAGGCTGCAAAGTTTACAGATGGGAGATGAACAACAGGGGGAGGGAGGAGAAACAAACGACCGACAGAGGACAAAATGAAAAGAAGAGCAAATGACTGGCTCAGGCTGGCAGAAATTGCCCTCTCTTGCTATTTAGACTTTTTTTTTTTTTTTTTAATTTGCCTTACAGTGCTTAATGTCGTGGATAAAGAAAGCTTCACTGTGAAGAAGGCTGTTCTTGCAGCCTGTAATTATTCTGCAAGACAAAACAAGTCACAACGAAAATTGTTGGTGCTTGAATGGTACAGAGTGAACAGCCTGGGCATAATTTAAAAGTATTTCATATAGTAAAGTCACTATGGCAGTGTTTATGAAAAGCTCTGCAGCACTAGTAAAGCCTAAAGTATTAGTAAAACCTTAAGCACTGTATGCTTTTATTCACTGGTGCCGAGACAAGACGCTTTCAATGATATTTGTTATGTCAATACGTTGGCACAATGTGTGTATTCTGCCTACATACTGGGAGCCTGGCACTGCAAAGCACCACGTACAAACTGCTTTCAGTTTGGTGGCACTGATGTATTCATGGAAAAATCCATTGCCTTTAAGTGAATGAATAGATAAAGCCTTTCTTGGTATTGTTAGCATCGTTTTAAAGGAACAGTCCACCGTAGTTCCATAATGAAATATGCGCTTATCTGAATTGAGACGAGCTGCTCCGTACCTCTCCGAGCTTTGCGCGACCTCCCAGTCAGTCAGACGCGCTGTCACTCCTGTTAGCAATGTAGCTAGGCTCAGTATGGCCAATGGTATTTTTTGGGGCTGTAGTTAGATGCGACCAAACTCTTCCGCGTTTTTCCTGTTTACATAGGTTTATATGACCAGTGATATGAAACAAGTTCAGTTACACAAATTGAAACGTGTTGATTTTCTATGCTATGGAAAGTCCGCACTATAATGACAGGCGTACTAACACCTTCTGCGCGCTTCGGCAGCGCATTGATACGGAGCTCAGATATCAATGTGCTGTCGAAGCGCGCAGAAGGTGTTAGTACGCCTATCATTATAGTGCGGACTTTCCATAGCATAGAAAATCGCCACGTTTCAATTTGTGTAACTGAACTTGTTTCATATCACTGGTCATATAAACCTATGTAAACAGGAAAAACGCGGAAGAGTTTGGTCGCATCTAACTACAGCCCCAAAAAATACCATTGGCCATGCTGAGCCTAGCTACATTGCTAACAGGAGTGACAGCGCGTCTGACTGCGTCTGACTGACTGGGAGGTCGCGCAAAGCTCGGAGAGGTACGGAGCAGCTCGTCTCAATTCAGATAAGAGCATACTTCATTATGGAAGTACGGTGGACTGTTCCTTTAAATTTTCACTGTGACCAGAAAATCCGTATGCATTATGAGCAGACACACAAAATGCTCACGTATAAAATAAATACTGTGTGAAAATTTAATTCGGAAAGATTTCCGAACACAATTTAACTTCTCTCAAAGAGGATTTAATTCTCTTACACATATCACTATACCCTGTTTCAGTACGGTTTTTAACCGGCTGCCTTGCCCTTGTCTCTTGTCCTTGGAGCGATCCCTGACACCATCTTAAGGGCCAGTCCATTACTGTATTCGCTTATATTATTAAAAAATGTGTTAGAAGACCCCTCGGAGAGACGAGTGACTGCATAAGCATGAATGTCGACATAAGGGGCAGAAATTATTCTGATCCGGCTCAATGGATTTGGGACAGAAAAAGGGTAATCCAGAGCGTTAAAATACTTTGCAGTAATAAATATTTTTAAACCATAACATTCAATTTGCGACAAATAAATTAGGCTTTGCGTATCGAATTGCTTTCTTCGTTTGGCAAGTGGTCACTTATGTAATATAGGCCTTACATACTTTTGTAATAGGGAAGAAGACAACAGGATGAGTAAACACTGTATTGAAAAGGAGTGGCTTAGCAGTTCTGACTCTGATCTTCTGATTGGAAAGATGTAAGTCAGGGTCCCCCGGGGTTCTGAAAAAAATATTCTCCACGTTTTTCCTTGAAAAATCAAGTCAAAGAAGTATTCTTCACTTTTTCTTAGTCTGTACTTTTTCTTCATTCCCAACTTATCAAAAGGGGTGTTCACACGGCACATATTTGCATCGATGCTGCACCGATGTATTTTGTTGCGATATATCTTACACCGGTGTAAATTTTGTGGAGCGTTCACACGTCACAAACCTGCTTACTAGAGAGAAGCGTGTTAGCACCGGTGCAGCCCCACTTGCGTTCACATGGCAGTTTTTGCGACCGTGCTATACGATAGTAATAATGCGGAAATGAAATATGCGCGGCGGCACGGTGGTGTAGTGGTTAGCGCTGTCGCCTCACAGCAAGAAGGTCCTGGGTTCGAGCCCCGTGGCCGGCGAGGGCCTTTCTGTGTGGAGTTTGCATGTTCTCCCCGTGTCCGCGTGGGTTTCCTCCGGGTGCTCCGGTTTCCCCCACAGTCCAAAGACATGCAGGTTAGGTTAACTGGTGACTCTAAATTGACCGTAGGTGTGAATGTGAGTGTGAATGGTTGTCTGTGTCTATGTGTCAGCCCTGTGATGACCTGGCGACTTGTCCAGGGTGTACCCCGCCTCTCGCCCGTAGTCAGCTGGGATGGGCTCCAGCTTGCCTGCGACCCTGTAGAAGGATAAAGCGGCTAGAGATAATGAGATGAGATGAAATATGCGCATGCGTGAAAATGTACTTCCTTTTCCCGGTTGTCATGGCATCACCAAGCGCCGGGAAAACAACGTGGATGAAGACACCAGTGTTGCCAGATACTGCTGACGTTTTCCAGCCCAAAATATGTTCAAATCCGCCAAAATGCACTTGAAACTGCCCAATCTGGCAACACTGGAAGACACGCAGTTCTGTTGTTGTTGATATTCGCCATTTTGGAAGCGCAAAATACCAGGATGCAAATTATGCAATGCCCGTATGTAATCAACTCTCCTCACGCGTAGCGAGTCTACCCCTGTAGCGTTCAGACGTCCCATTTTATATCGGTGCTGCCCCGCAAACTAGCATTTACTCCGGAGTAAATTTCTTAAACCACCTCCCGAGCAGGGTTAGATTTGCACCAGTTTAAGCAGCTTTCAGGGGCTACACCGGTACAACTTTGTACCGTGTGAACGCTCTACCGGGGCAGCCCCGGTGCTACACCGGAGTAAAAGTTGCCGTGTGAACACCCCTAAAGTGGACTTAATACAGGTTTATACCAACCAAACCGGCACAATTCAAATATTTGTACAGATGCAGCTCGGCCTGTCCAATACATATAAAATTTGGGCTCCACTCCAGACTCTAATCAGAAAGACTTGATTTTGGGCGCCCTGTGCACCATCAAGCTCAAATACACCTCTTTAGTTTGAGCTTACTGAAGGCTACTTTAGCATGAAATTATTCAAAAGAGGTATTGGGACTTCCTTTAGCCTTTACTTCAACACAAAACTTGATTTACAATTGAACAGAGTTGAGAAGAACCTTGGACCAACCAACAGTGAGGGAATTCAAATTTCCCGTTGATTTACGAACTGAACACAAAATGACACCACGTTTTTCATCATACATTAGTCACGGGAACTCAACACGCCACGCCGCCTGAAACGGAGCTCCCTTAGGTCGCTTGTCAGCTGACAGCACTTTCATTTTGGCGGCTTTTTTTTTTTACCGACCCCTGTATTACTGACACAATCCAATGTGCTCAGGGACGGTAAGGGCTCTGAGTGTGCCTCCCTCATGGCTGTTTCAGCCCTTAAATCATCTTCAGTGCTTGAAGAAGCTCGCCCAAAATCTTCGTCAGCTTAGACTGCACCATTGTTTGGTTCATGCAGAAATAATTACACCACCACACCAGACTGATTAAGCTGCATTGCGATTGGTCAAAAGCTTGGCGCTCATTTGGTCATTACGTGTAGTGGATTTTTATCGGTCACAAGCACGTGCTCATTGTTTACACTCTGGCTTCCCGCCGTCTCTTCACTGGGGTTGGATTTCGGCAAACGGAGATATTTGTGGAGGGATTTCTCGAAAAGATGACTTACGATAATGATGACAAATACATTCATCACTGTGACGACTGCTAGTAATTTTCTCTTCATCACTGATGGATTATGTTCGTGATTGACAAGCATGATGAATGCCGGTAGCGCCAAGCTGCCACAGCTGGGTCCTTTAGCGAGGCCCTTACCATTCATCTGCTCAGCTCAATTGTAAGTCGCTTTAATAAAACTGTCTGCCAAATCTCATCTCATCATCTCTAGCCGCTTTATCCTGTTCTACAGGGTCGCAGGCAAGCTGGAGCCTATCCCAGCTGACTACGGGCGAAAGGCGGGGTACACCCTGGACAAGTCGCCAGGTCATCACAGGGCTGACACATAGACACAGACAACCATTCACACTCACATTCACACCTACGGTCAATTTAGAGTCACCAGTTAACCTAACCTGCATGTCTTTGGACTGTGGGGGAAACCGGAGCACCCGGAGGAAACCCACCCGGACACGGGGAGAACATGCAAACTCCGCACAGAAAGGCCCTCGCCGGCCACGGGGCTCGAACCCGGACCTTCTTGCTGTGAGGCGACAGCGCTAACTACTACACGACCGTGCCGCCTGTCTGCCAAATAAATAAATGTAAATGACATTTCTCGCAACACTGCAGGAACAACCATTTTTCAACATCCCTGGAGAAAAAGATTATTCCTAGTATTTGGAATTAAGTCCAGTTTTGTGTTTCCATGTTTACTTGAAGAGATAGAGAGGTCTAATATGTTACGTCAATTGATGAATAGAACTGAACTAACCTATTATAATACCCTATTTTCAGTTCCTCTATATGACTGCCAGGTCACGCAGGTTCAGTGCTGAATGCAGCTTTTTCATTGCCTGACACTTACAGCACACTGCCTAAAGACAAATTAATTACTGCTATCCTTGAAGCATTCAAAGAGGAACCTCATAAAGTACATTATTATCCATACAGGACACTTTTTCGAAGGAATATAAACACGTATTGCACAGTGAACAGTTTTGCACTCAAGTTTCCATCAATGAAGAGTTTATAGCATCAACAAAACTGACTTCACGTTAAAACTGTTAATATTATAGTCAGGCTGTCTGTTGTTGCCCAAATGAGGATGGGTTCCCTTTTGAGTCTGGTTCCTCTCGAGGTTTCTTCCTCATGTCGTCTGAGGGAGTTTTTCCTTGCCACCGTCGCTACAGGCTTGCTCATTGGGGATAGATTAGGGATAAAATTAGCTCATGTTTTAAGTCGTTCAAATTCTGTAAAGCTGCTTTGCGACAATGTTTATTGTTAAAAGCGCGATACAAATAAACTTGACTTGACTTGACTTGACTTGACATATTCTATTCCCTTCTAGCGGGTTTCATTCATTTGGTTTGATAACATGCAATATTATTAGCGTATCGCTTATCCTACGTGTATTACGTCACTCTACCCAGTGGAGAATGAGCATTGAATATGGTTTACGATATTGCATGGTTGTCAAGACAACATGATGTCATACGTCAGAGTCGTAAAACTTCTGTACTAGCGAGCGACTGTGACAATTTGTAAACAAACATGGCCACCAGGTTTGCTTTGTTAAATACGGAAGATTTTCAGAGAATTTTGAAAGAGAAAGACGCATCGAACATCCAAAAGGAATGTGTATAATAATAACAATAATAATATTGGCTGGCTTTTTTCATGTTATATCAGATATATTCCATTCAGCTACTCATCTTCATCATTCAGTATCATGCTAGCTGAATTGAATATATCTGATATACCACTCAACACCAGCCATCCATTATCTGTAACCACTGATCCTATGCAGGGTCGCAGGCAAGCTGGAGCCTATACCAGCTGACTACGGGCAAAAGGCGGGGTACACCCTGGACAAGTCGCCAGGTCATCACAGGGCTGACACATAGAGACAAACAACCATTCACACTCACATTCACACCTATGGTCAATTTAGAGCCTAACCTGCATGTCTTTGGACTGTGGGGGAAACCGGAGCACCCGGAGGAAACCCACGCAGACACGGGGAGAACATGCAAACTCCGCACAGAAAGGCCCTCGCCGGCCACGGGGCTCGAACCCGGACCTTCTTGCTGTGAGGCGACAGCGCTAACCACTACACCACCGTGCCGCCCCTCAACGCCAGCCAATATTACTTAAAGGAGAACTGAAGTAATTTTTAAACTTGCTTTATTTCTTAATTAATATGTTATTCAATTACATTTTCGGTTTTAGTAACCTTAAACCATAGTGGCTCCTACTAGCAACTAATTGCAATTAAATATTATACTTATCGGCCTATTCGGTTTTTAGCCGTGTTAAATTTAGTTCGTTTGGTCCACGGCAGGCGTCACTTATCCACGCGATCTTCACGAGACTTGTGCAAGACTTTGAAACATGAAGTGTCAGCCAGGTGTCAGTGCCGCCATTTTGAAAACTGTTTTCCAAGCGAAATATTGCACAAAAACGAGTTTAATTGACGATTACTGCCTACTTTTTTCAAACTTTCCTGATTGCTATCAAAACAAACAGAACTTCCGGCTTGATTATATCAGCATTCGGAGGAGGGCGCGCGCGTCTTTTGACAACGTTGGCAGATGTCAGTCACTTTGATTTCGGCTGTACGTTTTACTTCCGTCCTACGATGTCTTGCACAGGTCTCAACGAATCTCGTTTACGGCCATTGCTTTGACATATGGACTGATATATTACAGAGCATATTTCAAACACTCAGAACTTGCCATAGCAGTGACAAAATAGCTGTCAGAAATGCATTCCTACATTTAATAAAATGAGATAAATAGAATTTTGATGATAAAAAATTTGCCTTCAATTCTCCTTTAAATATATAATACTATGTGAATACTTTACGTGACGCAGTCTGGATATGATGCTCTACTTTTGCACTTCTGATAATGTCAATAGTAAATGCACCTGTTTCAATGATCATCTCGTATTTACAGAACACTAGGTCTCATATTCCATTGATATGGACGTCCTCCCATCAATAGACATTATATAGGCATCAGTGATCTGATATATTGACTTATAATCATGGCTTTGCGACAAAATAAGCAAACGTTGTGATTAGCTATGCCAAAGATCAACTAAACAGGAAGTGCTTCTGTACACTAGCTGAGTCAAAATTGTTAGCTCAGTGTGCCATAAGAGCACTAATACCAGACAGCACTTGACCACAGAACTGAAATATTTACCCGTAAAGAGAAGCTTGAACATTAGAGAACAGTCAGTCCATGAAAAAGAGTTGATATAAATACTTCATATTTCTTCCCTATATAGAAGAATCTGATATGCTGCTTTCATATCCTGAGTTACTGGAAATGAAGCAAGTAGCTTGTAAAAGAGAGAGAGAGAGAGAGAGAGAGAGAGAGAGAGAGAGAGAAAACCACGACAGGGTCGTAACAGTTTTCTTAAGGGTGCAGATGCCAGTGTGATGGTCGTTGCAGAAGCATGCGATCATGTGAAGGCACCTGATCAAATATAGTTATTACAGGAAGTGGCTGTACCCTGCAGTAAAAGATACAGATATGTAGGTATGCCGAATGAAACTGACACAAAGTGCTTAGCAAACCCACAGGAGACTGTACGCTACCCAACAGCTTGACTGTCACTGGTTGAAATGTGTGTTGCTTAAATGGCTACCTGCTTGACACAGGGCCAATGCGTGCTTCAAATGATCTCTGCGTTTCCTTAAGTGATTTATGTGATAGTAAAAATAACAGCAGTCTTTGGTAGTTAACCTTTGACATTCCTTCTCTAAGTTAAAACCTGTCAGCCACACTTGGCATAAATAACATAGGTGTAACATAACGTTATTACACTTGAGTACCATGTTCAGATGAAATGCAAACATCCATCCATCCATTATCTGTAGCTGCTTATCCTGTCCTACAGGGTCGCAGGCAAGCTGGAGCCTATCCCAGCTAACTCTGGGCGAGAGGCGGGGTACACCCTGGACAAGTCGCCAGGTCATCGCAGGGCTGACACATAGACACACACAACCATTCACACTCACATTCACACCTACGGTCAATTAACCTAACCCGCATGTCTTTGGACTGTAGGGGAAACCAGAGCACCCGGAGGAAACCCACACAGACACGGAGAGAACATGCAAACTCCACACAGAAAGGCTCTCTTTGGTCACTGGGCTTGAACCCAGAACCTTCTTGCTGTGAGGCGACAGTGCAAGACTGAAAATGCCACCCGAAATGCGAACAATACAGAAAAGAAAAAAAAAAATCAAACTGTATGTGTGCATTGCCAACACCGGATACTGAAAAGATCTGTCAAGCAGCAGAGCACTATGGGTCGTCAGAATCTTGCAGAAGATAATGCAGGATAGTCTGAGCAGGAAAATCGAGTGATGTGAGCAAAATATCCTCCAGGTTTCTGTTATCCCAATGACCACAAGTGCATTATTGATTATTTTACAATTAAAAGTTGACTCCTAAAAACCACATCAATCACTCAAAATGCTTACCTTAATCGGCCCAGTGCTGAACCGGATCTTCCTACTGGCTGGAGGCTCATCTTCAGTTGGCAGTCCTGGGATCTCTGTGCAGCTAGATTCCGGTTCATAAGCCTCATCATCATCAGCTTCTTCATCCTCATCCAGCTGACTCCCACCAGAGTCCTCTCCTATACCACTGTAGGCACTGATGTCTATCAGGTCAGCTTCTGAATAATCCTCCTTTAGGGGCTCCTCCTCTGCTGCCTCTTCCTCTTGAGTGGAGGTGTCTCCTTGCCTGCGCTCACCTCTCTGCCCAGCAGCCTCATGACTGTTTTCAGCCTCGCCATTCTCAAGTGAAGCATGAACCTCTGCATGCACCAATCTGTTGCCTGCTTCCTGGTTGCTAGCAGCATCCTGCTCCCCAGGTTTGGAGTCCTTCTCTGTACTGGTCCCTGCAGAGCCTTGGAGTTCCTTTGACTGCTTCGCGTTTGATTCTGCAGACAAAACAGATGCCTCATCTGCTGATGGATTGTTGCTCGTTGTATTAGCTTGGGATCCTGTTCTCCTTGGACTTCTAGGGGCTGCTTCTTGTTCCTTAGCCTGTGATTCATTTTCCTGGCTTCCTGGTTGAGGGAATGTACGCACCTTTTTAGGGATGATTTTGGGGCGAGAGGGCAGAAGTGAGGATGAAGACGGCCTGTGGAGATTGTTCCGCAATTCTGCCTTCTCAAACACAGCGCTCAGCTGACTGACAGTGGGTGACACTGCTTCAACAGGCCCACCTTCTGCGTCCAGTCTGTCCAGGGCTTCTGTGCTGCCATTGAATCGTACGACCACGTCCAAACGGCTGTCCTGGAAACCTGAGGCACGCTCCTTCTTCAGGAGGATGCGGTTGGTGGCAGCCTGCTTCTCTTGCAGGTGGCGCTGCTCGAAAATCTTGCGTGTCTCCTGCAGTTTAGAGAAGCCAGAGGAAGGTCCACGGGCACCTCCAGCCTCAGGCTTCCCATCAAAGCGACTCACACGCTCAGAAACAGTTCCACCTAGCTTGAGAAGTGCGCTGTGGTCTACATTCTCATTCAGACTGCTGGCTCTTGGCAGGGAGAGCCGCACTGTCTGGTCTTTCATCTTTGACGGATCTTCTTCCTCCCCAGGGGAGCCCATCTGCATGAACATGTTCTTGATGCGATGGACATTGGAGCCGTACCTGCGACCCCGTCCTAGAGGCCGTGACTTCCCCTCTTTGACATCCTCACCGTTCGCAGCATCAGGGTCTTTGACTGGCTTAAGTGACTGGATTCCTGCCTCATATGCATTCCTGTGTGGTGACGCACTCCGGGCTCCAAGCGTGGTGCTTGTGGTGCCGCTAGGTGCAGATGGGGGTTCAGTCTTCATCATGGTGAATCAAATGGTGGTAAAGAGTAGTTGAAACGGCATAGCCTCCCCTAGAGGCGGAACCCCATCAGTAGTAGCAGCAGCAGCAAACATGAAGACATGAAGCAGAGACAAACCAGGGACCATTATCAGGATTATGAAACAGGCAAACTGACACACAGAAGAACCTTTCATAAATAGGAAAGTGAACACAGTGAAGGTTTTATTAAATATATAACGGCTGGCAAGTCAGGTGAGTGCAAAAGACGGCTAAAATGGTAGCCATACCTACAAAGATGGCCAATATGGCGTCCCACTTGCAAATTTGAACAATTCACACAACTCAATCATACTGAAAGATACGAAGGTTACGAGTATTTAGATGGGTCTAGGTTCTAGTTTTCTAAAAGGATTCTGTTTGGAGCCTTTTCTAGAGGTCGTTGTAGCCATACCTACAAAGATCCCAATATGGCGTCCCACTTGCAAATCTGAACAATTCACGCAACTCAATCATACTGAAAGATGCAAAAGTTATGAGTATTTAGATGGGTCTAGGTTCTAATTTTCTAAAAGGATTCTGCTTGGAGCCTTTTCTAGAGGTCGTTGTAGCCATACATACAAAGATGGCTAATATGGCGTCCAACTCAATCATACTGAAAGATACGAAGGTTACAAGTATTTAGATGGGTCTAGGTTCTAGTTTTCTAAAAGGATTCTGCTTGGAGCCTTTTCTAGAGGTCGTTGTAGCCATACCTACAAAGATTGACAATATGGCGTCCCACTTGCAAATTTGAACAATTCACACAACTCAATCATACTGAAAGATGCGAAAGTTACGAGTATTTAGATGGGTCTAGGTTCTAGTTTTCTAAAAGGATTCTGCTTGGAGCCTTTTCTAGAGGTCGTTGTAGCCATACCTACAAAGATGGCCAATATGGCATCCAACTCAATCATACTGAAAGATACGAAGGTTACGAGTATTTAGATGGGTCTAGGTTCTAGTTTTCTAAAAGGATTCTGTTTGGAGCCTTTTCTAGAGGTCGGTGTAGCCATACCTACAAAGATGGCCAATATGGCATCCCACTTGCAAATCTGAACAATTCACGCAACTCAATCATACTGAACGATACGAAAGTTATGAGTATTTAGATGGGTCTAGGTTCTAGTTTTCTAAAAGGATTCTGCTTGGAGCCTTTTCTAGAGGTCGTTGTAGCCATACCTACAAAGATGGCCAATATGGCATCCAACTCAATCATACTGAAAGATACGAAGGTTACAAGTATTTAGATGGGTCGAGGTTCTAGTTTTCTAAAAGGATTCTGCTTGGAGCCTTTTCTAGAGGTCGTTGTAGCCATACCTACAAAGATGGCCAATATGGCGTCCAACTCAATCATACTGAAAGATACGAAGGTTACGAGTATTTAGATGGGTCTAGGTTCTAGTTTTCTAAAAGGATTCTGCTTGGAGCCTTTTCTAGAGGTCGTTGTAGCCATACCTACAAAGATTGACAATATGGCGTCCCACTTGCAAATTTGAACAATTCACACAACTCAATCATACTGAAAGATGCGAAAGTTACGAGTATTTAGATGGGTCTAGGTTCTAGTTTTCTAAAAGGATTCTGCTTGGAGCCTTTTCTAGAGGTCGTTGTAGCCATACCTACAAAGATGGCCAATATGGCGTCCAACTCAATCATACTGAAAGATACGAAGGTTACGAGTATTTAGATGGGTCTAGGTTCTAGTTTTCTAAAAGGATTCTGTTTGGAGCCTTTTCTAGAGGTCGGTGTAGCCATACCTACAAAGATGGCCAATATGGCATCCCACTTGCAAATCTGAACAATTCACGCAACTCAATCATACTGAACGATACGAAAGTTATGAGTATTTAGATGGGTCTAGGTTCTAGTTTTCTAAAAGGATTCTGCTTGGAGCCTTTTCTAGAGGTCGTTGTAACCATACCTACAAAGATGGCCAATATGGCGTCCAACTCAATCATACTGAAAGATACGAAGGTTACGAGTATTTAGATGGGTCGAGGTTCTAGTTTTCTAAAAGGATTCTGCTTGGAGCTTTTTCTAGAGGTTGTTGTAGCCATACCTACAAAGATGGCCAATATGGCGTCCCACTTGCAAATTTGAACAATTCATACAACTCAATCATACTGAAAGATGCGAAAGTTACGAGTATTTAGATGGGTCTAGGTTCTAGTTTTCTAAAAGGATTCTGCTTGGAGCCTTTTCTAGAGGTCGTTGTAGCCATACCTACAAAGATGGCCAATATGGCGTCCAACTCAATCATACTGAAAGATACGAAGAAGGTTATGAGTATTTAGATGGGTCTAGGTTCTAGTTTTCTAAAAGGATTCTGCTTGGAGCCTTTTCTAGAGGTCGTTGTAGCCATACCTACAAAGATGGCCAATATGGCGTCCCACTTGCAAATCTGAACAATTCACGCAACTCAATCATACTGAAAGATACGAAAGTTATGAGTATTTAGATGGGTCTAGGTTCTAGTTTTCTAAAAGGATTCTGCTTTTAGAAAACTAGAGGTCGTAGGGTTCTACTGAATAAAGGTTCTCTCTGCAAAACATAACCGATCAAGCCTTTTCTTTCCCAAGAAAAGTCTCAGGCTAGGGGCGGGGTTTGCATCCATACCTTTTCTTTTGACTTTATTGGTGTGAAATCCAACAAAACCCACCGTTTCTCAGGTCAATTTGTATAATCAGGCTGAATAAGGAGCGCGGAATCTGCTATTAACCTGCTTCATTACCCAGTTTGTGGGTACGACAGGCTCCAACATAGGCCTTGATTTGATGTATATGATTTCATGTCCTGTTTGAATTATTTTCATTATGTAACTATGGCAGTTAGAAACATTAAATAAAATAGCATTTGCTGTGTGATTGATTTATTATGCCAATTGGGAACGAGGCTATAACTGCGTTAAAATCAGAAGGTGTTGGTGGAATACTGTACAGGTCCTGATGTAAAGGTGTGATCTGGATGAAATAAGCTTTCCTCGGGTTGTAAGGAATAAATCCGGATGCGCTCCTATAGCCTGCTGTACCCTGGCATGGTGCAGTAGGCTTTGTTATAAACCCTGCCTCAGACTGATGCCACTAATTTGATTTAAGCAGGTTAGGCTTTAGTTCTCGGCATCCTGGTTATACTTTGTGTTGCTCAAATCCCGTGCGGCAATAACTAATGCAGGATTTTGGAATAATATGCGATTAATTTGCGATCAGTGAGCCTGTCAAAACACGACAGTAGGACCCTGCGGAAAGGTTCGAGGCCCCTGTTCACTCACTGCTGAGACACAGACTCCATCCCACACCGCAGTCCGACCGCACCAACAAGCCGCATGTCCGAATAATAACGCAAAAAAGAGCAATGTGCCAAAACAGAGCGCTGTGCACGAGCTTCCGTGCATCAGGAGACGGTTCTGCACGGCCGCCTTTGTCTCGGTTACGTCGCTTCCTGCATCTTCTGTCGCCCAAAAATAACGGTTCTCTTTTCTTTCCTTTCTTTTTTTTTCCTCCGAAGACAGAAAGCAGGACAAAAACCCACCACCGGCACCGTCACTCCACGGACTCACCTTGTTTTCGGTGTTCATTAACTCCCCGGTGCGTCAAAGTGCGTGCGCTGCCGAGTCCATTGTGTCCGCGAGCCGTTCTCAGCGTGTCGGTTCCCCCGCGAGCGAACAGCAGTGACGCGGCCGCACTGTCTCTCCCCGGCTCGCGCTCACAGCTCAGCTCGCAGCCCCGCCCCTCTGCTCGCGCATGGCATCACTGCTTCCATCACATTTTCCTCCTGTGGGCTTAGAAACATGCAGCGGGTTCGATGCGTGCTGCATCTACGTGCAAAAGTTTGCATCCCCATGGTTTTATCTGAAAAAATATATATATTGAAATAAGAAGTGCACTGCCGCCTCAAAGCAAAAAGGTCCTGGGTTCGAACCCGGCAGCCGACGAGGCCTTTCTGTGTGGAGTTTGCATGTTCTCCCTGTGTCTGCTCCGGTTTCACCCAAAGACATGCTGGGATAGGCTCCAGCTTGCCTGTGACCCTGTAGGACAGGATAAGCGGCTACGGATAATGGATGGATGGATGTTGGAGTGCCCTGGGGTGGCACAGTGGTGTAGTGGTTAGCACTGTCACCTCACAGCAAAAAGGTCCTGGGTTCGAACCCGGCAGCCGACGTGGGCCTTTCTGTGTGGAGTTTGCATGTTCTCCCTGTGTCTGCTCCGGTTTCACCCAAAGACATGCAGGTTAGGTTAACTGGTGGTTCTAACTTGACCGTAGGTGTGAATGGTTGTTTGTTTCTGTGCCAGATGATCTGGCGACTTGTCCAGCCCTGTCTGTCACCCATAGTCAGCTGGGATAGGCTCCAGCTTGCCTGTGACCCATAGTCAGCTGGGATAGGCTCCAGCTTGCCTGCGACCCTGTAGGACAGGATAAGCAGCTACAGATAATGGATGGATGGAGTGTCTTGGGGTGGCACAGTGGTGTAGTGGTTAGCACTGTCGCCTCACAGCAAGAAGGTCCTGGGTTTGAGCCCAGCGGCCAGCCTTTCTGTGTGGAGTTTGCATGTTCTCCCCATGTCTGCTCCGATTTCCCCCAACAGTCCAAAGACATGCATCCATCCATCCATCCATTATCTGTAGCCATTTATTCTGTTCTACAGGGTTGCAGAAAGCTGACTATGGGTGAGAGGTGGGGTACACCCTGGACAAGTCGCCAGGTCATCGCAGGGCTAACACAGAGACAAACAACCATTCACACTCACATTCACACCTACGGTCAATTTAGAGCCACCAATTAGCCTAACCTGCATATCTTTGGACTGTGGGGGAAACCAGAGCACCCAAAGACATGCAGGTTAGGTTAATTTGTGGTAAATTGAATGTAGGTGTGAGTGTGAATGGTCGTTTGTCTCTGTGTTAGCCCTACGATGACCTGGCGACTTGTCCATGGTGTATGCCGCCTCTCGCCCATAGCCAGCTGGGGTAGGCTCCAGCTTGCCTGTGACCCTGTAGAACAGGATAAGCAGCTACAGATAATGGATGGATGGAGTGCCCTGGAACAAGACAACAATCCACATGAAGACAAGAAGCCTTTATTTATCATATGTACACTCAAGCACAGTGGAATTCTTCCTCTGCATTTAACCCGTCTGAAGCAGTGAACACACAACTATGCAATGAGCACACACACCTACCC
Organism: Neoarius graeffei; assembly: GCF_027579695.1. Taxonomy (NCBI): domain Eukaryota; kingdom Metazoa; phylum Chordata; class Actinopteri; order Siluriformes; family Ariidae; genus Neoarius; species Neoarius graeffei. The sequence goes on along the minus strand of NC_083588.1, from coordinate 43,796,167 downwards.
AGAGCAGTGGGCAGCCATGCTACAGTGCCCGCGGAACAGTTGGGGGTTAGGTGCCTTGCTCAAGGGCACTTCAGCCCAACCTTCAGGCCATGGCTGCCCCATGCGAACCTAACCTGCATGTCTTTGGACTGTGGGGGACATGTAGACACAGGGAGAACATGCAAACTCCACACAGAAAGGCCCCTGGGCTCGAACCCAGAACCTTCTTGCTTAAGAAATTTATTCAGAAATAACCAATGTTCCAACTTAAAGACCAAACATTACAAGTTAGATTACTGAGCAAAGGAGATTGAAAATAGTTGTAAAGCCAAATGATAGGCATGCAAATTATTTCTTAACAGATTTTCCACTGTTTATATCATTCACTCATTCACTCACTTATTCATCTTCAGTAACCATTTTACCCTAATCAGGGTCACGGTGGTTTGGAGTCTACCCAAGGAACAAACAGTAGACATGAAGTGGAAATACACCCTGGGAATTGGAAGCCAGTCCATCACAAGGTGTACCCCCCCCCCCCCCCCCCCCCACACACACACACTTTCCAGCTAAAGGGAATGTATCTTAGCTAATCTACCTGCCAGCATGTTTATGGACAATGAGGGTGAAACCAGAAAACCCAGATGAAACCCACACAGACATTCCCAAACAGTAACCTGAGCATGGAGGTGGAGGTGTGAAATGGCAATGCACATTTTTTAATACTAACAAAATTTATTTAGCAATTCTGATTAAAGTATCCACTCTTGAAAAGAACTAAAAGATTGAATTGACAGGCAAAGGCCCTACAGTTGATCTCTCAGAGCCCTGGGCTGCAGGTTTTTTTTTTTTTTTATAAATCTGCTTTAATTTATATACTGTATCATGCTGGCTTTGTTTAACTTGTATGTTTAGACATATAAGTTAGTTGTATTCATCCACTTTTAATGACTACACAAGATAAATTTACTTTAGGCCCCCCAAAAAACGTTCCAGTTTAGAAGAAACAAGCATCTGCAGTGTGGTTTGTTTACCCATAAAAAGACTCATTAGGATTACATGATGTAGGCCATGACATTCAGCAATGAACAACATGCAGGGAAGAAATAGACTAAATAAGATGAAGATGAGACACTTTTTTACAAAAAAAATTGTTTACCGAATAATCAAATTGCAGCCTTTGCAATATTTTAAGAAACTGAGAGGACAAAGTCTTACTGGAAACATTTACTTAGTATTAAACATAGCAAGTGTTATTTCGTTATAAAATATAACAGTGTATACTAACGTTTCTAAATATTAATGTCTTTTTAAATTACACAGGTTTGCCACAGGACAGAGAGTGTCACAAAGATTGGGGCCTTTTATGATTTGCTTGATTTTGTTGATAAATATAGTGTGTATTTTCTTCTGTGCCTTTTCCTGTTGCCATTAGATAACAGAAAAAAGGCACGTTAAAGTACACTAAAATGTTTTCTTTTAATAATAAAGTTATTTTTATGAACTACAATGTGAAGCAATTTATTGTTAAGGAACATCTGGGGCGGCACGGTGGTATAGTGGTTAGCACTGTCATCTCACAGCAAAAAGGTCCTGGGTTCGAACCCGGCAGCTGACGTTGGCCTTTCTGTGTGGAGTTTGCATGTTCTCCCCGTGTCTGCTCTGGTTTCACCCAAAGACATGCAGGTTAGGTTAACTGGTGGCTCTAACTTGACCGTAGGTGTCAATGGTTGTTTGTTTCTGTGTCAGATGACCTGGCGACTTGTCCAGCCCTGTCTGTCACCCCTAGTCAACTGGGATGGGCTCCAGCTTGCCTGCGACCCTGTAGGACAGGATAAGCGTCTACAGATAATGGATGGATGGATGTTGGAGTGCCCTGGGGTGGCACAGTGGTGTAGTGATTAGCACTGTCGCCTCACAGCAAAAAGGTCCTGGGTTTGAGTCTGGCAGCCGATGGGGGCCTTTCTGTGTGGAGTTTGCATGTTCTCCCCGTGTCTGCATGGGTTTGCTTTGGTTTCACCCAAAGACATGCAGGTTAGGTTAACTGGTGGCTCTAACTTGACTGTAGGTCAACCCCATTTTATCCATCCATCCATTATCTGTAGCCGCTTATGCTGTCCTACAGGGTCACAGACAAGCTGGAGCCTATCCCAGCTGACTATGGGCGAGAGGCGGGGTACACCCTGGACAAGTCGCCAGGTAATGGCAAGGCTAACACATAGACACAGACAACCATTCACACTCACATTCACACCTACGGTCAATTTTTAGAGCCACCAATTAGCCTAACCTGCAAGAAGGTCCTGGGTTTGAGCCCAGCGGCCAACGGGGGCCTTTCTGTGTGGAGTTTGCATGTTCTCCCCTTGTCTCGGTAGGTTTCCTCCGGGTGCTCCGGTTTCCCCCACAGTCCAAAGACATGTGGTTAGGTTAATTGGTGGCTCTAAATTGACCGTAGGTGTGAATTGTTGTTTGTCTCTATGTGTCAGCTTTGTGATGATTTGGTGACTTGTCCAGGGTGTACCCTGCCTCTCGCCCATAGTCAGCTGGGATAGGCTCCAGCTTGCCTGCAACCTTGCACAGGATAATCGGGGATGGATGGATGAAAAGAACATTTGTTGATCGAAGTTAATAACCCTTACTATTAAAATCCACAGCAAATTTTAGGTTTTAATTTGCAAGATTAAGACCAAATTTAAGTGAGGAGTGAATTCATCATCAGACAAGATGAAAGAACTCACTGCAGCAGTTGATACTACGCTACTGTAGGAGACACACTGACCCATTTTGGCATGATGTGCATCTCCTCTGGAAAGCACATTGAGAAGAGCGACATCACTTGACGGGTTGGAGACATGACACCTACGGTAGAGCCTAGAGGAACATCATTGCTACCTGACCTATTGCTTTAAATTAATCTTTTTTTGTAATTTATTATGATGTCAAAGCCTACCTTAGCAAGTTCAGGAAACAATAAAGTGCTAAGCACAATAATGCATCTGTGGAAATTTTCTTTGCTGATATGGTCAGCTAATCTAATGAGTAAGAGTTCATTGTGATCCAGTTCTCATTTGGTATCTGTGGGCAGTTTGGATAAAATTTGCAGAATCAGTGCAGTACCACTTACACATTAGAGACAACGCTAAGTGAGCTTGTATGTGGCATATTAGCATGTGACTCATGCTTATGTCTTATAAACTGCTTATTGGTGAATAGGTGTTGACTAATGGAATTCAGCAATGTTTCATAAAGTCCACTAAAAATGAAAGAAAAGTAACAATCATTAAACTGTACGATCTCGATGTATATTCTGAGAAGGTGCTGATGTATAAATGCAGGTGGTTTGTGCAGAAGCAGCTTAAGACTGCTGCACTCCCCTCCTTTTACACATCCAGTTTCCATAGCAACCCCTCCTCTTCACTGCCACCACGATGACCCGGATTTTTCACATTCATGGATTCAACCTGCACTGTTACAAGGCCTTCAGATATCGATATTGGCCTGGGTTGGAAGTTAGTACCTAAAGGGACAAGCGGGTATGTGCTAAGGTGAGAATAAAATTTGAAGTTTCGTAGTATAATTTTGTAAACCCATAACCACGTTAAAGCATCATAGGCTTATCTATCCAGATTAAAACACAGGGGGCAGCATGGTGATGCGGTGGATCGCACGGTCGCCTCACAGCAAGCAGGTTAGAAGCTTAAGGGTTAGAACCTTACAGTCGACCGAGGCCTTTCTGTGTAGAGTTTGCATTTTCTCCTCATGCCTGTGTGGGTTTCCTCTGAACGCTCTTGTTTCCTCCCACAGTCCAAAGAGCTGCGGATTAGGTCAACTGGCTACTTTAAATTGCCTTGTTTATACGAAATCTGCCCACCATTACGTAAGATTATATAATTGCTTTTAACCTACATGTCATCTAACTCATTTAGAGAAGCCAGGTATGTTTTAAAAGGAAATAATTTTTCTGAACATTAATTAACAAATTACACTTAGCATTTGTGTTCATATAAAAAACAACTTTGAACTGCTATATGACATTACAGGCATTTACAGTGGTGCTTGAAAGTTTGTGAACCCTTTAGAAAGTTCTATATTTCTGCATAAATATGACCTAAAACATCATCAGATTTTCACACAAGTCTTAAAAGTAGATAAAGAGAACCCAGTTAAACAAATGAGACAAAAATATTATACTCGGTCATTTATTTATTGAGGAAAACGATCCAATATTACATATCTGTGAGGGGCAAAAGTATGTGACCCTTTGCTTTCAGTATCTGGCGTGATCCCCTTGTGCAGCAATAACTGCAACTAAATGTTTGCGGTAACTGTTGATCAGTCCTGCACACCGGCTTGGAGGAATTTTAGCCCATTCCTCCATACAGAACAGCTTCAACTCTGGGATGTTGGTGGGTTTCCTCACATGAACTGCTCGCTTCAGGTCCTTCCACAACATTTCCATTGGATTAAGGTCAGGACTTTGACTTGGCCATTCCAAAACATTAACTTTATTCTTCTTTAACCATTCTTTGGTAGAACGACTTGTGTGCTTAGGGTCGTTGTCTTGCTGCATGACCCACCTTCTCTTGAGATTCAGTTCATGGACAGATGTCCTGACATTTTCCTTTAGAATTGGCTGGTATAATTCAGAATTCATTGTTCCATCAATGATGGCAAGCCGTCCTGGCCCAGATGCAGCAAAACAGGCCCAAACCATGATACTACCACCACCATGTTTCACAGATGGGATGAGGTTCTTATGCTGGAATGCAGTGTTTTCCTTTCTCCAAACATAACGCTTCTCATTTAAACAGAAAAGTTCTATTCTGGTTTCATCCATCCACAAAACATTTTTCCAATAGCCTTCTGGCTTGTCCACGTGATCTTTAGCAAACTGCAGATGAGCAGCAATGTTCTTTTTGGAGAGCAGTGTCTTTCTCCTTGCAACCCTGCCATGCACACCATTGTTGTTCAGTGTTCTCCTGATGGTGGACTCATGAACATTAACATTAGCCAATGTGAGAGAGGCCTTCAGTTGCTTAGAAGTTACCCTGGGGTCCTTTGTGACCTCGCCGACTATTACACGCCTTGCTCTTGGAGTGATCTTTGTTGGTCGACCACTCCTGGGGAGGGTAACAATGGTCTTGAATTTCCTCCATTTGTACACAATCTGTCTGACTGTGGATTGGTGGAGTCCAAACTCTTTAGAGATGGTTTTGTAACCTTTTCCAGCCTGATGAGCATCAACAACGCTTTTTCTGAGGTCCTCAGAAATCTCCTTTGTTCGTGCCATGATACACTTCCACAAACACGTGTTGTGAAGATCAGACTTTGATAGATCCCTGTTCTTTAAATAAAACCGGGTGCCCACTCACACCTGATTGTCATCCCATTGATTTGAAAACACCTGACTCTAATTTCACCTTCAAATTAACTGCTAATCCTAGAGGTTCACATACTTTTGCCACTCACAGATATGTAATATTGGATCATTTTCCTTAATAAATAAATGACCAAGTATAATATTTTTGCCTCATTTGTTTAACTGGGTTCTCTTTATCTACTTTTAGGACTTGTGTGAAAATCTGATGATGTTTTAGGTCATATTTATGCAGAAATATAGAAAATTCTAAAGGGTTCACAAACTTTCAAGCACCACTGTAGCAGACACTCTTATCCAGAGCAACATACAACATACCCAGAGCAGCCTGGGGTTAGGTAATTTGCTCAAGGGCACTTCAGCCATTCCTGCTGGTCCAGGGAATCAAACCAATGACCTTTTGGCTCCAAAGCTGCTTCTCTAACCTTTAGGCCATGGCTTCCCCTTGTTATGTAAATGAAATATATAGAAAAGACATCAGCTGTTTGTACTATTATTGAAAGCATTTGGTACTTGCTCTTGAGCGACATACTCTTAAGTAAACATACCACAGTTTTGCACTTTGATTGACTTGTCTCTTAATATGTACAGCTGTATTTCGTTTACATGTATGTATGTAAGTATGTATGTATGTATACATATTGAGCACTTTATTAGGAACACCTGCACACATACAGTACTTGTTCATGCAATTCTCTTATCAGCCAATCTTGTGGCCTAAAATCACACAGATATGAGCCATCAGCTTCGGGTAATGTTCACATCAACCATCAGAATGGGGAAAAAATGTGATCTCAGTGATTTTGACCATGGCATGTCTGTTGGTGCCAGACAGTTTGGTTTGAGTATTTCTATAACTGCTGATTTCCTGGGATTTTCACACACACAACAGTCTCTAGAGTTTAATCACAAAGGTGTCACCAAGAAAATACATCCAGTGAGCAATGGTTCCGTGGATGGAAATGTCTTATGAAGTCATGAGAGAAGTTAATGGAGAATGGCCAAATTGGTTCAGGCTGACAGAAAGGCTACAGAAACACTGCTACCCACCATGTACAAATTGTAGTGAGCAGAAAAGCATCTCAGAACGTACAACACAGCAAAACTTGAGACGGCTGGGATACAACAGCAGAAGACCGTGTCAGGTTTCACTTCTGCCAGCTACGAACAGAAGGCTGAGGCGACAGTGGGCACAGACTCACCAAACCTGGAGAGAAGACTGGAAAATCATAGCCGTGTCTGATGAACCTTGATTTCTGATGAGTCACACAGTAGGTAGGGTCAGAGTTTGGTGCCAACAGCATGAATCCATGGACCCAACCTGTCTTTTGTCACCAGTCCAGGCTGGTGGAGGTGGTGTAATGATGGGGAGAATGTTTTCTTGGCACACTTCGGGCCCTCAAACTGGTTTCATGAACACGACAATCACTCCAAAGTCCTTCAGTGGATTTCCCAGGCACTGGATCTGAACCCAACAGAACACCTTTGGGATGTGGTAGAACAGCAGATTCAAAGCATGAAAGTGTACCGTATGTGAAGAATCTGCAGGGACTGTGTGATGCAGTCGTGTCAACATGGACCATAATCTCAAAGGAATATTTCCAACATCTTTTGAAATCCATGGCACGAAGAATTAAGGCTGTTTTGAGACCAAACGGAGACCCTGACGAGTATTAGTATAGTGGTCCTAATAAAGTGCTCGATGAGTGTATCATCAGCGGCAGCTTCTTCTCCAAGCACTTTTGCCAGGTCGGGGTCCATGTGGACCCTATTGATCCACATGTCATATTAACTGGAGCATAGTTTTATGCCGAATGCTCTTCCTGCCGCAACCCTCCCATTTCTGGGCTTGGGAAACAACCATTCAATTTAGAGTAGCCAGTTAGCCTAACCTGCATGTCTTTGGACTGTGGGGGAAACCAGAGCACCTGGAGGAAACCCACGCAGACACAGGGAGAACATGCAGACTCCACACAGAAAGGCCCCTGTTGGCCACTGGGCTTGAACCCAGAACCTTCTTGCTGTGAGGCGACAGTGCTAACCACTTCACCACCGTTGCACCTGGGCATGTTGCACCCAGGTGCAACATGCCCAGGACTGTCTGCAGTTTGCGTACCGGGCAGGTGTTGGTGTGGAAGATGCCATCCTCTACCTGCTACACCGAGCCCACTCGCATCTGGATAAGGGAAATGGCACAGTGAGGATCCTCTTCTTGGACTTCTCGAGTGCCGTCGACACCATCCAGCCCCTTATGGTTCAGGACAAACTGAACAGGATGCGAGTGGACCCCTGCCTGGTCACCTGGATCTCCAGCTACCTCACCGACAGGCCGCAGTACGTCGGGCCGAAGGACATCACGTCTGACACTGTAATTAGCAGCACCGAAGCACCCCAGGGCACGGTGCTGGCCCCTCTTCTCTTCACCCTGTACACCATGGACTTCTGCTACAACTCAGATCTGTGTCACATTCAGAAGTTCGCAGATGACACAGCCATCATGGGGTGTATCAGGGACGACAGAGAGGAGGAGTATAGGAGCCTGGTGAGGGACTTTGCTGTTTGGTGCAACAGGAACCATCTGCAGCTCAACACCTCGAAGACCAAGGAGCTGGTCATTGACTTTGGGAGGTCCAGACCAAGGTCACGACCAATTCTGTTTGAGGGAGTCGAGGTGGAGGCTGTGGATTCCTACAAGTACCTTGGGCTGTGGCTGGACAGCAAGCTGGACTGGACTTGCAACACCAACCACTTGTACAGGAAGGGACAAAGCAGGCTATACTTCCTGAGGAGGCTGCAGTCCTTTAACATCTGCAGGAAACTCCTGTGGATGTTCTATCAGTCCGTGGTCACCAGTGTCCTGTTTTACACCGTGGTGTGCTGGGGGGGCAGCACATCCAAGAAGGACACATCCAGGCTGGACAAACTGACCAGGTGGGCCGGCTCTGTGGTCGGCATGAAGCTGGACTCTCTGGTGACAGTGGCAAAGAAGAGGACTATGGACAAACTACTGAACATCATGGACGATGCCAGTCACCCTCTGCACACCGTCATCAGCAACCAGAGGAGCCTGTTCAGTGATAGAATGCTCCTTCCCAAGTGCAGGACTAACAGACTTTAAAATTCCTTTGTCCCTCACGCCATCAGACTGTACGACTCCTCTCTCCTCTCTGGGGGGGAGAGGGTGTAACAGCAGGACAGAGGATGGGAAAGAGCAGTAGCCTAGCCTGACAAAAAGCAATACTGGACAATGTGCAATATAAATGTGCAATATAATGTGCAATACCTCTCCTGCTGGACTTTTTTCCCCCATATCTTATTCTTTTTTATATTTGTATATGTAAATACTTAATTGAATTGAATTGAATTGAATTGAATTGAATTGAATTGAATTTATCTAGAAGTTTTCTCTATTTTCTATTCTCTGTTTATCCTGTAATGATGCTGCTGGAATTTTAATTTCCCTGAGGGAACCCTCCCAAAGGGATCAGTAAAGTTCTATCTACAACCCTGATTCCCAAAAAGTTGGGACAAAGTACAAATTGTAAATAAAAACAGAATGCAATAATTTACAAATCCCAAAAACTGATATTGTATTCACAATAGAATATAGACAACATATCAAATGTCGAAAGTGAGACATTTTGAAATTTCATGCCAAATATTGGCTCATTTGAAATTTCATGCCAAATATTGGCTCATTTGAAATTTCATGACAGCAACACATCTCAAAAAAGTTGGGACAGGGGCAATAAGAGGCTGGAAAAGTTAAAGGTGCAAAAAAGGAACAACTGGAGGACCAAATTGCAACTCATTAGGTCAATTGGCAATAGGTCATTAACATGACTGGGTATAAAAAGAGCATCTTGGAGTGGCAGCGGCTCTCAGAAGTAAAGATGGGAAGAGGATCACCAATCCCCCTAATTCTGCGCCGACAAATAGTGGAGCAATATCAGAAAGGAGTTCGACAATGTAAAATTGCAAAGAGTTTGAACATATCATCATCTACAGTGCATAATATCATCAAAAGATTCAGAGAATCTGGAAGAATCTCTGTGTGTAAGGGTCAAGGCTGGAAAACCATACTGAGTGCCCGTAATCTTCAGCCCCTTAGACGGCACTGCATCACATACAGGCATGCTTCTGTATTGGAAATCACAAAATGGGCTCAGGAATATTTCCAGAGAACATTATCTGTGAACACAATTCACCGTGCCATCCGCCGTTGCCAGCTAAAACTCTATAGTTCAAAGAAGAAGCCGTATCTAAACATGATCCAGAAGCGCAGACGTCTTCTCTGGGCCAAGGCTCATTTAAAATGGACTGTGGCAAAGTGGAAAACTGTTCTGTGGTCAGACGAATCAAAATTTGAAGTTCTTTATGGAAATCAGGGACGCTGTGTCATTCGGACTAAAGAGGAGAAGGACGACCCAAGTTGTTATCAGCGCTCAGTTCAGAAGCCTGCATCTCTGATGGTATGGGGTTGCATTAGTGCGTGTGGCATGGGCAGCTTACACATCTGGAAAGACACCATCAGTGCTGAAAGGTATATCCAGGTTCTAGAGCAACATATGCTCCCATCCAGACGACGTCTCTTTCAGGGAAGACCTTGCATTTTCCAACATGACAATGCCAAACCACATACTGCATCAATTACAGCATCATGGCTGCGTAGAAGAAGGGTCCGGGTACTGAACTGGCCAGCCTGCAGTCCAGATCTTTCACCCATAGAAAACATTTGGCGCATCATAAAACGGAAGATACGACAAAAAAGACCTAAGACAGTTGAGCAACTAGAATCCTACATTAGACAAGAATGGGTTAACATTCCTATCCCTAAACTTGAGCAACTTGTCTCCTCAGTCCCCAGACGTTTACAGACTGTTGTAAAGAGAAAAGGGGATGTCTCACAGTGGTAAACATGGCCTTGTCCCAACTTTTTTGAGATGTGTTGTTGTCATGAAATTTAAAATCACCTAATTTTTCTCTTTAAATGATACATTTTCTCAGTTTAAACATTTGATGTGTCATCTATGTTCTATTCTGAATAAAATATGGAATTTTGAAACTTCCACATCATTGCATTCCGTTTTTATTTACAATTTGTATTTTGTCCCAACTTTTTTGGAATCGGGGTTCTAATCTAATCTAATCTAATCTAATCTAATCTAATCTAATCTAATCTAATCTAATCTAATCTAATCTAATCTAATCTAATCTAATCTAATCTAATCTAATCTAATCTAATCTAACCGTGCTGCCCTGTTTAATGATTGTATATTGTATATAACTAAAATCACCTCCCATGTAGCACTCCATTTGTTTTAGTATCCTTTACTGCCTATCTCTTTGTAAATCCTTGTGTTTTTTTCTTTTGCGCTGCAATTAAATATTATTCATGAGTCTGCATTATTAGTTTCTTTATGTCTTTTGGTTTTGCATGATGGAAGAATACTCTGAACATAGATACAGATGTGGGAACATCAAAACAGCATAGCTCAATCGCAACAGAAGCAAATCCTGGAACAAGAGCAGCAAAGCCTCCAGAAGTGAACTCTCGGTACCAGGAGGATTTTACAGCAACTGACCACACTGAATGCTCCTTTCTCAGCACTTCCACGGAGGAGGAACCAGTCACCCCAACTTAAGTCTGTAGTATTGAAGCCTGAACAATGTGAAGATTTCATACTACAGTGTTCTTTGTATATTAGACACAATCCAACTCTATTTCTAACTGATCAGAATACTTCTTTTGTGCTCTGCTTGCTTGTGGGGAAAATTAGAGAATGGGCTCCCATGGGGGCTGCAAGGGACAGAGATATGGTCTTATGATCACATCCTGCCTTAAGGTAGTTTTTGATCATCCTACAGAGGACAGAGTGTAAGAAGAAAAACGGCTATGTCTGGCTCATGGAAATAAACTAGCAGCAGAATATGCACCATCTTTTCATATGCTGCCTGTTAACAACAGTTGAAATCACTCTGCTCAAACCAACACATGTTGCTGCAAATTGCAGGACGAGTCACAGTACGCTAGCATGTCATTATGGCTCTCTGTCTCTTGACCAGGCCATTGTCCTCTCAATCCATCAGGACAATCTCTTCAGAGAGAGGAAAACACCACTCAGCACTTATTCAGCCAGTTTTCCTGAGCCCGTGAAGGTGGGAAGGACTATGCTTTCCCTGGAGTAATGGCAGTGTAGACACCAACAAGGCCTGTGCTTGTATTGCAGGAATTCAGATCATCTCAGTGCCAGTTGTGGAGCTTACCCAAACACACATAAAAATGCAGAGGTGAGTAAAGTACAGTTTTCTTCTGTAGTCTTTCACATTAAAATTACTTTATTCTACCTGAATAGTAGGATTCATAGATTAATTCATAGATTGGTATTTGGCCAGAGTCCTGAAGCTCTTTGTAGTGCCCTGCAAGTTACCACTACATGGGCAAGACCTGGCTGGCTGGCCTCTCGGCCTGTGGAAGGTTGAGAAAAAAAAAAAACACTTCCCATTTCACTACTCAAGCTGCAAGCTGGCCTAGTGGTTAGTCTGTCCGCCTCTCAACCGGGAGATCACGAGTTCTACTTGCGGTTGTGTCATACCAAAGACCATCATAAAAATGGTACCTACTGCCATCTGGCAAGGCATGCTGCAATACAGATACAAGTGGGAGTCAAACTCTAGTGGTTACCAGAGGACTAGCCCCCCACTGTAACCCTAGCTGTATGAGAGGCCAAGGGCTACAGAAGCAGAGATTGGCACCACCCAATGCCCCTTAAGGGCCTTGTTAGTTCTTGGATGGGAGACTGCCTGGGAAGACCAGGTCCTGGCATGGGAGGGACTTTGACTTTTGATCTCGCTACTATTTGGAGATCATTATGGAGATTAAGTATTAAGGATTTGTGAGATAGAGCTTTTTGTCATTCAGCCATCTCATCACCTTCTGATGCTAGGACTCCCTTGGCTCACTCTCCATGATCCCCTGCTCTCCTGGACTTACACAGAGTTGACAGATAGGTTCACTTGTTGCTACAGCTGCTGTCTCACACTCCGTTGTGGTTCCACCTCCCTTGAGAGCCAGTCTCATCGTCATCACAACCTAACATCTCTTTTTAGATTACAGAGATCCAGTGTTGGTGTTTATCAAGACCAATGGTACAGAATTTCCCCTACATATACCAGGTGACTGTGCCATTGAGTTTTTGTTTAGTGCAAAACTTTCATCAGCCTCTGTAGGGTTCTTCTTTATGGAGAAGAGAGATGGTGATATCTGCCTCTGTACCAAGGTCACTGACAAGTACCTCAAACCCTTGACCTTGCGTCCAGCTATAGTGGAGCCATTGCCAAAAAGTTGTACCTCAGAAATGCATACAATTTTATACGTATCTGGGAAGGAAATTAATGGAAGATGGCTTTGTCCACCACCCTGGACTTTTTTGAATAGGTTGTGATGCTGCATGGACTTGCCAACACCACTTCTGTCTTCCAGGCCTTTGCCAATGAAGTCCTCAATGACATACTCTGTCATTTCAGTTTAGTCAGAGGTGGAAAAACTGGATTGACAAAGTAAAAGTCCTGCTTAGGTTTTCCTTCTGCCTGTGCTCTCAACACAGGTGATTTCACCAATTAGCTCATCAACCTGGCTTAGGGGATGTGGTAATTAGGATCAGCTGGTTCATTGAATTGGCTGGAGCAAAAATGTGGCAGGGTTTTTACTTTCTGCACCCGGGTTTTTCCACCTCTGAGTTTAGTCTATAGCAATTCTCCCCAAGGCTGAATACCGTAAAATACCAAATAATAGCCCGGGCGATTATTTGTCTCAATCACGTAAGAGACCCGGCGCGTATTAGAGACTAGGCGGCTATTTGGAACAGGCGATTAATTCCTTCTTCACAAACACCTTCCCCAAAATCTACCTCAAAACGGGGAAAAAAATCATTCTCAGATAGGCCTACTTTTAACCAGTATAACTTACAGTTTGTTTAGAGTTAGATTACAGATAGCACGGTGCTGACTTCGGGGAATTTTGAAGACGCGCAGAATGCATCTTCGCATGGCACAGTCGGGGTGGATAAAGGATAAATCACACACCTTTTCCTGTTAATGACTAGTTAAGCGCATGCTTTACAAAATAATCAAGAAACCACACCATTGTCTGTGCGCAGCACTGTGATTTAATTACTCTGCAAAGTTATGGTCACTTGCTATCACCCTCACCCATGCAGCCTCCACCCTTTGCGCTTCGCGATGTCTGTCAATCTGAAATTGCACGGAGGGCGCGACGTTGAAGCAACATAATTAGGGTGCGAAGTGTCAAACCAAAGGGTTTTTTCTTATGCTGAAAAATAAGTGACCTGCAGTGGCTACATACTGTCATCTTGCATCACGTTTCTCTCCAAGACGTCTCCCTATTTGGCCGATATGAGCCTATTCCCCGAGTGAGCTGGTACGGTGGCTCGACCCCGTAGAAAACTTAAAGTTCGGATGAAAGTTAGTTGAATAGGTTACTGACTTGTAGGCTACATGTTGCCTGCCTGACGCGTGCTTCTGCCCAACTTGCACGACAGATTACTTGTTGAAAAGGCCCCTTGGATTAGATTGGCCGCGAGCAGACTGAAACGCATGTTAGAACGCTCTCACCTTTTTTGTAAAGCGTCTTCCAGATCCGAATGGGTAAGGGCAAGTGAAATGGTATAAGGTCTTTAATAAAACTCAGTGTGTGCTTTGACGCATGCATTCGGCAATTTAGGTCGTTTAACAGAAGCAGCAGTCCAACCTTGGAAACCCGCAGTCCTCAATGTCACCACACACGCTGGCTTTCGTTGGGTATACCCAAAGGGGTGGCTAAGACATCTGTCAAAAGTTACGGAGTTGCATTCCTCAAGAAATATTACGGTAGACCAAGATTATAACATTGAAATGGCATGTTTATTATCACGTAACAAAATGTTGTAAACAGTATTATAGAAATAATTTCATTCATTCATTCATTCATTCATTCATTCATTCATTCATTCATATTGTTTCGGTAGAAAACTATGCAATGCAAAATCGTTTAAACACCAGAAAACCAGAAAAGTGCTGGGCCTCAAGATTCTAGATAGAACGTTCGGACGCTTTTTTTTTTTTTTTTAGACCCCGGCGAGTATTCGGAACCGGCCTTTATTTGTCACAACACGCGTACACCCGGCCGTTAAAGGGAACTCGGCGGTTAATTGGAACTCGGCTATTATTTGGTATTTTACGGTATACTAGAACTGTCTCATCCATCAGGAACAAGTCCCTGCTAATGTTTCCTCAGTTACCAACCTCCTCACTTGCCTTGCATCCATGCAAGAGAGGACAAATTGTTTCAGGGCAGTAGGACCTGGAATCCAGATGTCCCTGGAGTTTTAATCCACATGTGCTTCTATTTTTGTTTTTGTTTTGTTTACTCTGCCCATTCTGTGTTCATTGTTTCTTGTCTTGTAAACCCATTATTAGCTTCACCTGTGTCTGATTATTGTCTATTATGTTGTGTATTTTTTTCCATTGTGTATCTAGTTGTTACATTTGCAGTTGTGGAAGCAGATGGTGGAACACATTTGAAGGAAATTTTTTTAGTTTGAAAATAATTAAAAAAATTTTTTGAAGGCAACATTACATTACAGGCATTTAGCAGACACTCTTATCCAGAGCAATGTACAGCGAGCACACACACACACACACACACACACACACACACACACACACACACACACACACCCTGGGGAGCAGTTGGGGGGTAGATGCCTTGCTCAAGGACACATCAGCCATGGATTTTCCTGCCAGTCCAGGGAATCAAACCAGCAACCCTTTGGGCCCATGACTGCTTCGCTAACCTTTAGGCCTTGGCTGCCCCTACCTGAAGACTATCCACCCTGATATTCATGGCTTTTTGCTATTGGAGTTTTGGATAAATGCATGGTAAATTCATGTGAAATGGCCATTTAGTTCTGCATTATAAAATAAAGAAAAACCCATGCAACACCAAATTTCTTACAATTAGAATGAGGTTAAGGTTAAGGTTATTTTATTTGTCATTTCAACCATATACAGTTGGTACACTACACAGTTAAAACAAAACAACGTTTGTCCAGGACCAAGGTGTGACATAAAACATCACAGGACTACAATCTACAACACACACAAAGTGCAAGAGTACAACAAGTGCAACACTGCAGACAATAAACGACACAAACAACATAAAGTGCAGATACAAACAACATAAGGGGCAGACTTGAGTGTGCATATTGAGGTAGTATATGAGAAGGTAATAAATAAATGTAAACCTTGTTGTGCAAGAGACATTGTAAATATTGTAAAGCAATAGTGCATTATTGTCCGCTGTGCAAAGACTGCAGTGTGAGTAGTGTGTTCAACAGCCAGCAAGTATCAGTCTAGTCCCTCAGAGTTGAGGAGTGTGATGGCATGTAGGAAGAGACTGTTACAGAGTCTGGCTGTGAAGGCCCGAATGCTTTGGTACCTTTTTCCAGACAACAGGAGGGTGAAGAGATTGTGTGAGGGGTGAGTGGGGTCATCCACAATGCTGGTGGCTTTCCAGAAGCAGCATGTGGTGTAAATGTCTGTGATGGAGAAAAGAGAGACTCCAGTGATCCTCTCAGCTGTCCTCACTATCCGCTGTAGAGTCTTGCGATCCGAGACAGTGCAATTCCCAAACCAGACCGTGATGCAGCTGCTCAGAATGCTCTCAGTAGTCCCTGTGTAGAATATTGTGAGGATGGCTGATGGGTGATGGGTTTTCCTCAGCCTCTGTAGGAAATAGAGGCGCTGCTGGGCTTTCTTGACTGTGGAGCTGGTGTTGAGCAAACATGTGTTCTTTGATTTTAATCTGGTTCAGATGATGATTTGGGTTTGCCTTGAGAATTACCTGTAATGCCACACTTAAAAATGGCCAAACATTATTACATAAAACATTGCAATGACTTAATTTTTCACTCAAACAACTGGTGAACATTTCCTCTAACAGTCATATTTATTTTAAATAATAGGTTTAAAATTATTTAAATTTCTTCTTTAAAAATGGAAAAAATAATTGATATCCCTAAAAAAAATACAACTGCAAACAAACTCATCAGTGCCATCATATAATTATGAGGTTGGGAGTGTAAAATCCCATTGTCGCTTCAGGGAAAATCAAAGAGCTTTCAACACAAAAGACACAAGTGTCAGGAAGTTAATATTAAAATACTAAAAATATTTAAAAAATTCTTAAGTATGCCATTTTATATATATATATATATATATATATATATATATATATATATATATATATATATATATATACACACACACACACACACACACACAAACAAAAGAATTTACAACTCTGTTTACAAAAAATGGGATGCTGTGTAAAATATTAATAACAACAGAATGCGATGCAAACAATGGAAACCCTACATTTCATTGAAAATCATACAAAGACAACATATCAAATGTTGAAACTGAGAAATTTTCTTTTTTTTTTAAATGCTCATTTTGAATTTAATGCCAGCAAGACGTTTCAAAAAAGTTGAGACGGGGCAACAAAAGACTGGAAAAGTTGTGTACTGTTAAAAAAAAAAAAAACACACCCTAGTGGAACATCTCACAACTAATTAGGTTACTTGGCAACAGGTGAGTCACATGATTGGGTATAAAGAGAGCATCCCAGAGCGGCTGAGTCTTTCAGCAGTAAAGATGGGGAGGGGTTCACTGCTCTGTGAAAGACTGCATGAGCAAATCATGCAACAGTTTCAGAATAACGTTCCTCAATGTAAAATTGGAAAGAATTTGGGGATCACATCATCTACAGTACATTCTTCGTCTTCCGGCTGCTTCTGTTAGGGGTCGCCACAGTGGATCTGTTCCGCATTTTTGATTTGGCATAGGTTTTACACCAGATGCCTTTCCTGATGCAACTTTCCCCAATCTATCCGGGGTTGGGATTGGCACTAAGTATGCACTAGCTTGTGCAACTGGGTATTTTACCTAATCTGCATGTCTTTGAACTGTAGGGAGGAACCGGAGAACCTGGTGGAAACCCATGCAGACAACACGCAAACTCCACACAGAAAGACCCCTGTCAGCTGTGAGGTTTGAACCCAGAACCTTCTTGCTGTGAGGCAACAAGGTGTGCTAACCACTGCACCACATCATCTATAGTACATAGTATCATTAAAATCTTCAGAGAACCTGGAGAAATATCTGTACTCAAGGGACAAGGCCAAAAACCAACATTGGATGCCTGTGATCTTCAGGCCCTCAGGCGACACTGCATTAAAAATAGACATGATTCTGTCATGGAAACTGCTGCATGGGCTCAGGAACACTTTGGAAAACCATCGTCTGTGAACATAGTTCATCACTGCATCCACAAATGCAAGTTAAAATCATATATAGATCATACAAGATCCAGAAACACTGCCGCCTTCTTTGGGCCTGAGGTCATTTATGGTGGACTGAGGCGAAGTGGAAACCTGTCCTGTGGTCTGATGAATCAAAAGTTGAAATTCTTTTTAGAAATCATGGATGCTGCGTCCTCTGGGGTAAAGAGTACAGGGATCATCCAGCTTGTTATCAGTGCCTAGTTCAAAAGTCAGCAACTGTCATGGTATGGGGGTGCATCTGTGCCAGATGGGCTGATTGAAGTATTTCAGAAACTGCTGATCTGAGATTTTAAGACACAACAGTCTCTAGAGGTTACAAAGAATGGTGTGGGGGGAAAAAACAAAACATCCAGAGAGCAGCAGGTCTGCAGGTGGAAATGCTTTGTTGATGAGAGAGATCAGAGGAGAATTGCCAGACAGGAAGTCTAGTGTAAGTCAACTAACTGCTCTCTACAACCATGCTGAGCAGAAAAGTATCTCAGAAAGCACAATATGTCAAACCTTGAAGTGGATGGGCTACAACAGGTAGAAGACCGCATCAGGTTCCACTCCTGCCAATCAAGAACAGAAATCTAATAACCCATAACCCCTGACTACGTCATTGCTTGTTTACCGCAATGCATTATGGGCGATACTTGGGATCAGCTCCGCCATATTGTTTACCTTCGCCTTTGTTAAACACTGCAGTGTTCTGTCTAACTGGTTTTAACCATGCCTAAAGTGAATTGCTGTGTGCCTTATTGTGTCTCCACAACAAAAAGAACACCTAATTTGAACTTTTATCAGCTGCCAGTCGAGGAGAAGAGAAGAAAGAAATGGATAAGTTTTATCCGCAATGAAAACCTGTGAACTGAATCAAAATGCACAAGTGTTTGTAGCTTAGATTTCTCTGGTGGGTAAACTATAACTCAGCAATATTTCCATGATCTGCGGAATGGCCTTCGGTTATAGAAGATTATAACGATTGACACTGTTCATCGTCTGAAACTAGCGATATTCCAAAGCCTGTAAAACAAAGAAGCGTTCTTCGGCCTTTGCCTTTCAACCTACCGAAGCACTCGGTAGCCAAACAAGCCTGTCGGACCGATAAAACTCCCAAACCATGAAGGGTTCTCTTTCAGGTATGTATAATGTTCACTGTACCTCACTAGCAGCATTTATCGAAGTAAATGCATTTATACTGAACATGACATGGCAGATCAGCAGGTTTCCAAAGTTTTTTTTTGTAATGTTTCCATATATCAAGTTTTATTTAACTAATCACTCCTTTATAAATGTTTTGATAAGACATTCTGAGATTTGATGTTGTTGTTGTACAGTGTGGTCGACTCGGTTAATCTCTAGGTTGTACGAATTCTTGTCACTTATGTCTTACCTTCTCACCAAGCTTGATTTGGATTCTGATTTTTCTGCTGTAAACCCTCGACATGTTATCCACCTCTTTAAATCACCAATTTCATTGTCTTCCACAACCGAACACGGCAAAATTGCTCCTCTCACATAAAATTAATTTAACATCTGCTATATTGGCGGCACGGTGGTGTAGAGGTTAGCGCTGTCGCCTCACAGCAAGAAGGTCCGGGTTCGAGCCCTGTGGCCGACGAGGGCCTTTCTGTGTGGAGTTTGCATGTTCTCCCTGTGTCCGCGTGGGTTTCCTCCGGGTGCTCCGGTTTCCCCCACAGTCCAAAGACATGCAGGTTAGGTTAACTGGTGACTCTAAATTGACCGTAGGTGTGAATGTGAGTGTGAATGGTTGTCTGTGTCTATGTGTCAGCCCTGTGATGACCTGGCGACTTGTCCAGGGTGTACCCCGCCTTTCGCCCGTAGTCAGCTGGGATAGGCTCCAGCTTGCCTGCGACCCTGTAGAACAGGATAAAGCGGCTAGAGATAATGAGATGAGATGAGATGAGATCTGCTATATTGCACAGCTACCGACCCCGGCTATACCCCATAATGCAGTGATTCTCAAACTTTTTTCACCAAGTACCACCTCAGAAAATACTTGGCTCTCCAAGTACCACCATAATGACCAACATTAAAATACAGTAGCGTAGTCGGCCTAAGTATTCATTAAAAACAAGGCGGAGGTTTTATTTAACAAGTATATTTAATATTGTTGGCCACTGTAACATTACACACAGTACTTTGAACAGTAACACTGTGTTTAAATATAGGAAAATAAAACACTGTACTTAAATAATGAATCAAATAAAATTAATTGCACATAAAAGTGAAATAAACATTTTACTAAAATAAATATTAAAAGACAGTTCTTAAAGATTAAATGAAAATGTTCTTAAAAGTTAAATAACTGTACTGTACTTAAATGTTAAGTAAAAAAAAGTACTGTACTTGATGTACTTGAAAAAAATCAAAACAGGCTATGCATAGCTGCAGTTCTTGCCGTTTCTTAACTCCAGTGACTGCTTTCTGAAACAGAAACACACACCCACAAACAGAGGAAGAACAATAAGATTAAGAATAAAACAAAAGTGAGGAAAAGCATTAAGAATAACAGCTGTAGTTAAATATACACAGACTATTGACTGACTATTGATTGACAGCTTACTGAGCTTAATGTGATGGGTGTGCATGCCTCTGTGAACACAGTCCTGCAACGTCTGGGTCAATGGAGGTCAGCTTCAGTCTCAGGTTTGGCTCAGCATCCACCCTGCTTCTGTACTTTGTTTTTATGACAACAAGTGAAGAGAAGCCTTTCTCGCACAGGTAGGTGGTCACAAAAGGAAGGAGAAATCGCACAGCCTTGTCAGAAAGCACAGGGTATTCACTGTACTGCTTTATCCAAAAGTCCAACAGAGTGTGCTTTCTGAAAGATACCTTCAGTGTTTCATACACCCACACACTTTTCCCAGTCCAAGCCATGCTCCTGGATGAACTTGTTCAGTAACTGGAATATTTACTCTGATGTAGTTCTGGTCTCCAGTGATTTACAGAACATGAAGTCCTCCTGTGCCACACCGTCATATTCATATCTCACATAAACCAATAAATTGGCCAAATCTGCAACATCTGTAGCCTCATCAAGCTGTATGGCAAAATATCTACTGTTCTTAATGCGCTCAATCAGTGTCTTTTTAACATCGTCAGCCATGTCATTTATTCTCCTTGACACGGTGTCATTTGAAAGCAGCACCAAGTTTAACTCTCTGGCAGCTTTCTCTCCACACATGATACGTGTCATCTCTTTGGCTAATGGCAAACACAGCAGTTCCCTGATTGTGTGCGGCTTACCAGCTCTGGCGATCAGGAGGCTGGCACGATATGAAGCTTCCTGTGCTTTGGCTACGGGTGTACCATAGGACAGAATGGTAGACTTGGACTGCTTCAGTTCATCACGTTTTCATAAAAAAAAAAAATCCATTGGTTTGTCCTTTAGTGCTGTGTGTTTGGTTGTAAGATGCCGTTTGACATGCGATGGTTTCATGGACTCATTGCTCAGAACGTCGCCGAATACAACACACTGCGGCCTGGGCAGCTCCTCTGTCCCACTCCAAATGAATCCCAGTTTTATGTATTTTTTGTCATACTTCCTCCTCACTGGTTTCTGCCGTTTGCTAGCAGTTCTGGGGCTGGTTTTGCCACTGTCGTTAGCATCTGCGCTCGGCTCACACACGTCCTCTTCAGTTCTCCCTCTCCCCGATCCACGCTCCCATTCGCGGATTTAAGCCACGACAGTAATTTTGTCGTACTCATCATAATTAGCAAAGCCACCTCCACCTTTTCCCATCACAGCCTAGTCTGTAGCTACCAATGGCGGATAACCGTCTGTCAGCGGAACCGGCGGGAATGCGTACGTACGCTACATATGGCTACCCAGAAGCACTTGCAAACTTTTTTAAATTATTAACTTAATTTGTATCTCCTTTCATTTTCTTGTCATCGGTTGATAAGATATTTTCATCCATTCGGATATTATGGATAGTATTTCACGTTTTATTATTTTTTTAATTTATATTTAATTAAGTGATTCTTTGGCGTACCACTAGAATGGAGCCCGCGTACCACTAGTGGTACACGTACCACAGTTTGAGAATCACTGGACTAGACTAAAGAAATCGCTTTCAGACATGTTTATGTTTATTACAGAGGGGAAAGTGCGTTCCACTGAGCTCTAGCGCCAGGCCAGTTTTGGGAAATAAGAGTTTGGGTCACGGCGACAGCATGTGTATGTCAGCCTCGGTTCGGAGATTTCAGTTTCGAAAACTGTAAGAGGTAAGAGTAGAATAATATAAAGTACAGACACTTGGTATCGTGATTTTTAAATTGTTCATTTTTGGATTACGCTTCATGTTTGTGGCTACTGCCTCATAGAGTAAATATACATGCTATATTTACTGTATGGACATGGGATCAGAAAACAATTTTATTTATAAGCAGTAGCCACATGTACCCATAGGGTACCGATTTTTTTCGCGATATCTTCCTTCATATTCATCATAAGTGCTACCGGCAAGATTTGTTTTGCCTGGCAACACTTCTTGTTATTATTATTTTCCTTGAAGTTCAGCTCTTTTCTCTTATGAAGCTGAGTTCATCCCTTGAACTTGGGGCAATCATAAGTGTGTGATGGATTAGTTGATGATAGGGTTCTCCTGAGTATGTGAGCAGTTCCAAAGAGGACGATCTTCTGTAGCTTTTCCATTCTGATGTTCCCGGGGATTTTGCTGGTGGACCTTTCCATCCCCTTCTTGAAGAGTCCAAGAGCACCTATGACCACTGGTATTGTTGTGGTTCTCATGCCCCAATTTCTCTCTATGTCTATTTCTCAGTCTTTATACTTGAAGAGTTTTTCTGTTGTTTTCATGGAGGTGTTTCTTTCTCTGGGGATAGACATGTCAATGAGCAGATGATTTCTCTCCTTCTTGTCTTTCACTACAACATGTGGTCTGATCATCATGATTTCTTTGTCAGTTCGGATCGGTATGTCCCAGAGTATAGTAACTACTTCATTTTCAGTGACTGTTGACGGTTCATGTTTGTAGTATTAGTCTTGCACTTTGATGTTCTAGTGCTTGCAGACTGCCCAATGGAGATACGCTGCTGCCTTATTGTGCCTTTGCATGGTCTCTGTTTTGGGAAGTTCCAAGCAGCCTGAGACCAGAGGGTCGATTGTCTCTTGATGTTGATTGCAAATTATGCATGCTGGGTTATTATTACTGTTATTATTCTTATTATCCATCCATTATCCGTAACCGCTTATCCTGTGCAGGGTCACAGGCAAGCTGGAGCCTATCCCACCTGACTATGGGCGAGAGGCGGGGTACACCCTGTACAAGTCGCCAGGTCATCACAGGGCTGACACATAGAGACAAACAACCATTCACACTCACATTCACACCTACGGTCAATTTAGAGCCATCAATTATCCTAACCTGCATGTCTTTGGACTGTGGGGGAAACCGGCGCACCCAGAGGAAACCCACACAGACACGGAGAGAACATGCAAACTCCACACAGAAAGGCCCTCTTTGGTCACTGGGCTTGAACCCAGAACCTTCTTGCTGTGAGGCGACAGTGCTAACCACTACACCACTGTGCTGCCCCATGCCACCCTATAATAATAATAATAATAATAATAATAATAATAATCCTTTATTTGTCACATGCACACTCAAGCACAGTGAAATTTATCCTCTGCATTTAACCCATCTGAAGCAGTGAACACATGCATGCACACACACAAGTGAGCAATGAGCACGCACACATACTCAGAGCAGTGGGAAGCCATGCTACAGCATCCGGGGAGCAGTTGGGGGTTAGGTGCCTTGCTCAAGAGCACTTCAGCCCAAGGCTGCATTATGTTAACCTAACCACATATCTTTGAACTGTGGGGGAAACCTGAGCACCCGGAGGAAACCCACGCAGACACAGGGAGAACATGCAAACTCCACACAGAAAGGCCCTCGTCAGCCACTGGGCTCGAACCCAGAACCTTCGTGCTGTGAGGCGACAGTGCTAACCACTACACCACCATGCCACCCCATTTTATCCATCCATCCATTATCTGTAGCCGCTTATCCTGTCCTACAGGGTCACAGACAAAGGCTAACACACAGACACAGACAACCATTCACACTCACATTCACACCTACGGTCAATTTTTAGAGCCACCAATTAGCCTAACCTGCATGCCTTTGGACTGTGGGGGAAACCGGAGCACCCGGAGGAAACCCACGCAGACACGGGGAGAACATGCAAACTCCGCACAGAAAGGCCCTCGCCGGCCACGGGGCTCGAACCCAGACCTTCTTGCTGTGAGGTGACAGTGCTAACCACTACACTACCGTGCCGCCCCCCATTTTTATTATTATTATTATTATTATGGGTTTTAACCAAGCGAATTAAAGTGACATAACTAAAATAACTTTAACTTCACAGCATAAAATACACTGTAAAAAATGTCCGTAGAATTAACAGTGAATTTATGTAAAATCATGACATAAAAAAACTGTAAATACAAAAACAATGAAGCAGTGTGTAATTTACATCAATATACTGTAAAACTCCTAACCAAATGCCACTCTTAATTTAACAGTAAGAATATGTTGAATTGATCATATTTTTTTGTATAATTTACAAATTGTTGTAGTTTAAACACAAACTGTAAGACTAAAACAGAATGTGATGGTTAAAATTACATCATTGCCCTGTTAAAAAAACAAAAACATGCCCACCATTGTGGCTCAGTCAACTAAGGTGTCATACAATGAATCTGGGGACCTGGGTTCAATTCCGACCTGAGGTCATTTCTCGATCCCTCCCCGTCTCTCTTTCCAGCTCATTTCCTGTCTCTGCACTGTCCTATCCAATAAAGGTGAAAAAAGCCCAAAAAAATTCTAAAAAATATATATATATCTGTCTAGTAGATCATTGCTTGTAACCATCATTTTGAATCATTGTTTATTGTACAATGAATATCCGTAAAATTAACAGTTATGTACTGATTATTGTACATTGAATACCTGTAAAATTGAACTGTTGTTTTTACAAGTGTTGATATACCTTACCGTAAAGCCATATACACTGTCACTGTATTTTTTACGGTGAAAAAATGGCAACCACAGCTGCCAGTTTTTCACTGTAAATTTGACAAGATTTTTTTTTACAGTGTACTTCCTAACTTTTATTAGTTCACTATTTAATTGCTGACCCTTCATGGCCACTAGATGTCGATATTTGTCTGTCTACAAAATTTGGCCCTGGCACCTGAAAAAGTGGCACGTTGGAAAATCATGTAAAACAAGTTCATAATTTTATATTTCAGTGGGATTTCACCGTTTTCAATAATGCAACTCAAAGTACTGGTAGAAAATATTCATGAAAGAAAATATTTTGTTCATTAATTCCTCCAGACGAACACATTTGACTTCGTTAACTAGGCACATCTGTTAACGTGGTACATTTTCCAGCTGTTCTACCTGCTTTTATTTTCCATCTATCCACCCATCCATAACCACTTATCCTGTGCAGGGTCGTGGGCAAGCTGGAGCCTATCCCAGCTGACTATGGGCGAGAGGCGGGGTACACCCTGGACAAGTCGCCAGGTCATCGCAGAGCTGACACAATTCACACTCACACCTACGGTTAATTTAGAGTCACCACTTAGCCTAACCTGCATGTCTTTGGACTGTGGGGGAAACCGGAGCACCTGGAGGAAACCCACACAGACACGGGGAGAACATGCAAACTCCGCACATACCCCTTTTCCACCAAATCAGTTCCAGGGCTGGTTCGGGGCCAGTGCTGGTGCTGGTTCACAACTCGTTCAACTTGCGAGCCATCTGAGAACCAGTTTGCTTTTCCATAGCTCGCGGTGCTAAGGGAAGCCACGTCATTACATCGCTATATATGTCAGTTACGTCACTGTATACGTCATTACGTTGCTACGTTTGCATAAACCTTGGCGTGAATATCGAAGCAAAAACAACACGGAAGAAGAAGCAGCAGCAACAACAACAACAATAATAATGGATGACTTCGCGTTTGTACAGCTGCTGCTTCTCGTCGCTTAAAAATGGCGATCTTTCGCGGTCTTGTTATTGTTGTTGGTCTTAACAACTCCGCCCCCCCAGCTGACGTAAGCGGTTCTTTCCTCTGGCCCAGCAGAGAGTTGGTGCTAGCCTGGAACCGGTTTTTCTGGCCCCAGAGCCAGTTCTTTGTCAGTGGAAACAGAAAACCCGGTTCCAAACTAAGCACTGGCCCCGAACCAGCCCTGGAACTGATTTGGTGGAAAAGGGGCAACAGAAAGGCCCTCGTCAGCCACTGGGCTTGAACCCAGAACCTTCTTGCTGTGAGGTGATAGTGCTAACCACTACACCACCATGCCACCCTGCTTTTATTTTATTTTATGCATATTTTAAAATATATTTAGATCAGATTTTCTCTTGTTATTTTCAAGCGAAATCTGCTCAACTTGAGAAATGATACAGGTTTTGACACCTTGCACACTTGATCTCTTACTTCACTTCATCTTTCGACTTTATTTTTCAGTGGCTTCTTGAGCCTTCTGAGATCGTGTTGTAATTTAAGTACACAAGTAGAGACAGTGTTATAATTTAAAGATGGAATCTACAGTTCAGGGTGGCACGGTGGTGTAGTGGTTAGCACTGTCGCCTCACAGCAAGAAGGTCCGGGTTCGAGCCCCGTGGCCGGCGAGGGCCTTTCTGTGCGTAGTTTGCATGTTCTCCCCGTGTCCGCGTGGGTTTCCTCCGGGTGCTCCGGTTTCCCCCACAGTCCAAAGGCATGCAGGTTAGGTTAACTGGTGACTCTAAATTGACCGTAGGTGTGAATGTGAGTGTGAATGGTTGTCTGTGTCTATGTGTCAGCCCTGTGATGACCTGGCGACTTGTCCAGGGTGTACCCCGCCTTTCTCCCGTAGTCAGCTGGGATAGGCTCCAGCTTGCCTGCGACCCTGTAGAAGGATAAAGCGGCTAGAGATGAGATCTACAATTCTGGAGAAAAATTGTTGATATTTGAACTCAATAGCCAAACAAGTACACACCTCCCTTCAGAAGCTCCGTCCCTCTAATTCACGAATGTACATTGCCAAAGCAACAACGCTAACAACTGGGCTAGCTGACCAAAAGAAAACTATAACAGAATCCATTATCATCCATAAATCAGAACAGTTTACCTCAACTTTCAGACAAAGACTGAGAGCCAAAGTTTGACACAAGTGGTGGAGATGGTCTAGAAGTTCCAGCCTGATACGGCATGGAAGTGGAAGTCTCTTTCTCATAGCTAAAGCGAGTTAATTGTTTACAAAACTACAGTGAGCAAAAAGTGGACTATAGGTTGGTAGCTAAGCGAACAAGGAAGGAAAAGTTAACTAGCATAGCATTTCTAATTATGCATCAATCCAAATAATCCCACTGTGCTAGCAAACTTGTGTTTTTAGGTCTTCATGGCTATAAAACCCTTTGCAGACATTATACAAACAAATAGCATGATATAGAGCAAACAATGACACATCAAGTAATGTAACTAGGCTTAGTTAGGTTGTAGGTTAGCAAAATTGCTACAGTTGCTGCCGGAAAGCTACCATACAGAGAGGAAGAGACAGTTTCCCAGAGCAGGCACACCAGCTCCAGACGGCGATACTCACAGTGAGACACAGACAGTGATTATGTTGTGGAGTTCAGCATGTTAACATGTGCCAGATGTGCCAACACGTACAGTCCCTCTAGCTCCCACGGCCCTGTTACCACCTGTTGCTTATTGGCTGGAATAGTGTTGCATGGCTCAGTCCATGACACTTTATTTGTTTTCTGTTTACAGGGCCAGGGTTGTGTACGAACACCAGATTTTTTTCAGAGCGCACACAGAATAGACAGCTAACAGACCGTGAGCAGATATTCGCTGAATTTGAGCAAAAAGTGTATTGGGTTAGAATCGCTGACGGCACCTTTAAGTACACAAGTAGAGCCAATGTTGTAGTTTAGGTACACATCCATACATAACTGACTTATATAGCACCATTTCCATGAGTTCAATAGCACTGGATGGCTGAATTATGAAGGAGTCAAAGGCATACAAAGGTGCTGCTGGCAGCCACCATACTACTCATGCTCAGATATTCACACCTATGGGCAATTTACAGTAGTCAGTTAACCTAACTGTATGTTTTTGGGGGAAACCAGAGCAAACCCACACAGAAAGAACATGCAAACTCCATACAGAAAGGTCTCCGTCAGCCACTGGGCTCAAACTCAGAACCTTCTTGCTGTGAGACAACAGCACTAACCACTGCACTACTGTGCTGCCCATGCCAGTATAGGTCATTTCCCTTACTTCCCCAAGTACTCCTTCTCTATTATTCCATTACAGCACAGAAAGTACGTAGTTGATTTTGCTCATAATTAATGTTCTGAGTTGTGAAATCTGATGTAAAGGTTGATCTGAAAAGATGACATACCCGGTACAACACATTTAATCTGGGTTCATTAACCCCAGCTTTATTTTATAAGATTTTTTTAAGCATGACTCCGAGGATAAAACCCTAACCCAAACACCTTCCATTGCACATAATCAGAGGTGGACAGTAACAAAGTACTTGAGTACTGTACTTAAGTACACTTTTTGAGTATCTGTACTTGAGTTTTTTGTTTGTTTGTTTTTTTGAAATTTATGACTTTGTCACTACATTTGAAAGACAAATATTGTACTTTTCACTCCACTATATTTCTATTAAGGTCCTCGTTACTTGTTACTATGAAGCAGCTTTGAAAGTGGATTTTTTTCTTTTCTTTTCTAAAACGTGATTGGTTTTTTCGCAGGTGACACTGAGAGCCTGCCAGTAATCACTAGGGTCATGTCACGTCCGTAGACCGGATAAAATCAAGTTCAGTGATTTCTCAGCAGCGTTATTTAACACGATCAATTGATGGCAGAATGGAAGACGGTTCTTCTGGGAAATGCACACACCCATGGCCCATGAACCCATGTTTCAGTTTTCTGAAAGGATTAAAGATTTGTTTCATTTTAAATGTTTGCTTTGTTTGCTTAAAATGAACCACATCACGGCCTACAAAAACTCGCCGTCCAACCTCATCTCATCTCATCTCATCTCATCTCATTATCTCTAGCCACGTTATCCTGTTCTACAGGGTCGCAGGCAAGCTGGAGCCTATCCCAGCTGACTACGGGCGAAAGGCGGGGTACACCCTGGACAAGTCGCCAGGTCATCACAGGGCTGACACATAGACACAGACAACCATTCACACTCACATTCACACCTACGGTCAATTTAGAGTCACCAGTTAACCTAACCTGCATGTCTTTGGACTGTGGGGGAAACCGGAGCACCCAGAGGAAACCCACGCGGACACGGGAAGAACATGCAAACTCCGTACAGAAAGGCCCTCGCCGGCAACGGGGCTCGAACCCGGACCTTCTTGCTGTGAGGCGACAGCGCTAACCACTACACCACCGTGCCGCCGCCGTCCAACCTGTGGAAGCATATTGAGGTATATAAACGTTTTATTCCAAGAGAAAGCTTGCAATGAAGTTGTCTGTGCTTTTAGAGCTAGCGATAATGTTGTAATAGCTATGCAGTCTGGTTAGTCAAATGACTTTCTATGGATTTGCCCGCCAAGTTGCCATCACCTTGTCCATGTCTAACATTAACACATAGCTAGTTAACTTGGACACTGTTAGTTAGCATGTAAAAACGGAGTTACGCTAACATGAATAACGTTAACTTATCTGAAGTCCTTTCAGAAATATATTTTAGCATAATCTTGCCAAATAAACAGAATGTAGAAATCTTTCTTTTCTAGTAACGTTAGCTATCTAATATGATTTTGAGTTTGAAAAGAGTTTGCTAGCGTCAGGTGGAGCTTCAGTTACACAGGTTTGACAAGTTAGTCAGTAAATCCAGTCGGTAGCTTCAGAGGCATTAGTAAGCATTGTGGCAGTAATACAACAATGCATTAGCAATGCGTTAAAAGTACTTTTAATACTTAAGTATCTTTAAAAGCAAGTACTTCAGTACTTTAACTTAAGTAAAAATTTGACTGGACAACTTTCACTTGTATTGGAGTAACATTTGACCAGCAGGATCGGTACTTTGAATTAAGTAATGAAGTTGGGTACTTTGTCCACCTCTGCACATAATTAGAGCACTATGTAGAGTCTAAAAGCCATTCTATTATACACTATATCATGGACTTATTGTGGAAATAAGGAGCCATTTGGGAGCACCAGTGCTGTATGCGCTGCTTAAACAGTGGCCATAAGACTAATAGATAGGCTACACGGTGTATTAAACAGACAAAGCCCTTACAAAAATGGATGTGTTGTGAAGATAAGCAAACTTATACGAATGTATACAGGTTAAACATATTCATAGCAGTGTAAATAAGATATTACGGTGGGAAAGTACAGAATACCACATGAAATCAAAGCAGTCGAACAGCTCACATTTCAGCTAGCCCCCCACTATGAAAGCCTGCACATACCTAGCCACACAATGGCTTCCTTGTATCAAGCAAGACAAGCTTCCCTTCACCATGAAGATTTCTTCAGTACACGTTGGCGCACAGATCACTTCAGTACCCTACCAAGGCTGTGAGGTATCGGTAAAGGTGGAAGCCGAGTCTGGTCGATGATGAAAGTTGTCGACAAAGTGAGCCTGCATGGAGTGACCCGGATGACTCAGTTGGTCGGATGTACTTTTTTACTTTTGCGGAGATAAAATCTGAGAGCAAAGAAGTTTCTCCATGGATTTATGGTAGAGATTCTGCAGATGGATGGGACTGACAATGGAGAATCAGTTGACCCCCCCCCCTTTTTTGATTATATCAGGTTTTATACAAAGCAGCAGCAGAAGACGACGTTCAGACTCAAAGCAGGTAATTACATTACAGGCATTTAGCAGACACTCTTATCCAGAGTGACATAGAACATACTCAGAGCAGCAGCTGGGAGTTAGGCACCTTGCTCAAGGGCACTTAAGCCTTTCCTGCTGGTCTAGGGAATTGAACCAGAAACCTTTTATACCCAAAGCTGCATCTCTAACCATTAGGCCATAGCTGAACCTTTACAGAGTAGCATTAGGCAATGCTAGTCATTAAAACTTCACTGTTGGTCAAATTCAGTGACTCCGTGGGTATCTGTATGAGTAGAACAAACTAAAACTCGATTTTACGATTTTAATTTGTGAGTAAAAAAGAAGGTACAATTGTAAGACAATTCTGTTTGTTATTTTTCTTTAATCTTCCTTCCAGTCAAAACAACTGTAACAGGTGCAGGCTGTGCTTCATTAACGTCCATCGGGCACTTAGGGATGAGTCAAGACCACTTCTGACAAACATTAGATCGACCACTTAACATGCTTTATTTCAGCACTCAAAATAATTAAAAACATCTCAAATTATTATACATATACAAAATAGGTACAGATCATCTTGTTTTAACCCCCTATTGTGTGTATGCGTCTCTCACTAGTTTTGGGGATCCCTATTTCTCTTGCAATCTTTGAAAAGCCCTAGGTAAAACAAAACAAAACAAACAAACAAACAAACAAAAACCCCAAAAAACAAAAAACTGAAAACCAAGAAATCCTGGTACAAAAGTGGTAGAATGGAAGCACTGAATGTAATCACTGGACAACATGGGGATGTATTGTAAAGAAATCAAGACAACAACCAAAAAGTGTCAAAAGGTTTTGGAAAAATAAAAGACCCCACCTGCTTATTTCTACACTTGAAAAGACGATGTGCATCAAAGCTTAATCATATTTCCCTAACAAAGGTTCTGCTACTGAAATTGAAGCAAAGTCCTTTTGCAAGAGAGACATGTGTTATAACTGGACAGCAAAAGAATATGATTTTAGCACCAAAGGCCCTGTGAGTAAGAGTGAAATAATACATTATTTTAGAAACTGCTCTAACACATCCCACTAACAGGACCTCATGAAATAGCACCTTTTGCAGCTGTTTCTTGCTTTCTTAAGCATACTTCTGTGTAAAATCCTAACCTGGTGTTGGTCAACACTTGGTAATAATATAGGTTTCTTTTCTGAGGTAGACATAAGATATCAATACGAAGTTGAACCCTTGTCTCATATTAAATCTGTTCTGTCTGTGAACAATGATGGTTGTGCCTGTTGATCACTTGTTCTGATGGGTAGAACACAAAGACACTTAAATGTCATTTTACAGATTTATTTAACACCTGAACATGGTACAAAGCATTTGTTTTCTCTTTTTCATTGTCCTTCCGCAGTGGTAAAAAAAGTCACCTGTGTCTCATATGGTTTTTTCCTTTTTCCAGGGGGATTTAACACTTTACAAGTATATATTATTTTCTTGCGGCCAGTGAAACAAATCGGTCTTCTAAAGTGTCCTTGGTGTTGGTGGTGGTAAAATAGTGGTCCCAAAAAAAGCTTGATAACACATAACCACTGTCTTCTGAAGCGTAGTTCTAAGCAAGTGGACCATTCAGACAGCCAAATCGAAGTCTAGGGTTTTTTTTTTAATGCATAGAAAAGATTTTAGAGAGATGACTGCTAGAAAAAACACACACGCAACACACAAACAATTTCAAGTCCAGATTTCTTTTTTACAAGAAGCAGACTGGGCCAACTTCAATGCCAAATTCCTGATTGGGTGCACCAACGTCCATAGGAGCGATGTCAATAATGGGCAGCCGAGATGTTTTCGCTGTTTTGTAGTCGATGACTGTCTTGCCCCATGCACCAGTGTGCGACTGCAGAGAATGAAAAGAAAAGTATAAGCACTGTGGTGTAACAGTTGACCATTAAAATAACAATAAAAACATGGGCCTATTTTTTAAGGTTTTGAACTAAACAGCTTTTTTTCCCCAAAGTAATGCTGTCACTAATTTTGCAGCTCAGTCCAAGACTAGGCTTAATTTGTGTCATAAAGATAAGCTCATTAATAAATTCATCTCTTAAAACTAAGTCACTTCTTTGCCCTTAATAACTGTCCTTTCAATATCAGCTACTTGCAGTTATTACGAGTGGTGTGCCACCCAATCTAGGTTTTTAACTTTAAATTTCATGTTGGTGTGAACACAGCCCAGACATACACTGGAGCACATGATAAATAACCATTTACTGTGGACATACAGTGGGGATATACTTTGAAAATGACTCACCGTGCAGCCATCTTCAGTGACGCTGTATGTGAAGCGGCTGTTGCCTTCTGCTCTGATCTCAATCTCATTGGAGCCCTGCAGCAGCAGAGCCTTCTTAAGGTTGCCTGTGGCCTGATCCATGTAGGCAATGCTGTTCTTGCAGTGATATGTAATGTTCTGGGAGGCCTCAGTGGACATAAGGCGCAGGAAGGTAAGTTGGATGTTGACATCCTCAGGCTTGGAGCCCTCACTGCCATACTCGAACTGAAGAGAAGCAGAAGAAAGGCAAAATGAGGTTGAGAACATGCTGCATATAACTAGTTATAATACTTTTTAAAACGATGCACAAATTAAGAGGACCCTCACCTGGAAGCCATCAGTCATAGCCTCTCCGAACCAGACATGTTTCTTCTCCTTGATGTTCTTGCTTGTGTACCAGCTCTTCTTGGGAATGTCAGTCTGTGTTGGGTAGACGCAGGTCTCACCAGTCTCCATGTTGCAGTAGACCTTGATGGCATCCTGGTTGCAGCCCTGGTCAGGGTCAATCCAGTACTCACCTAGAACAGGTATTACAAAACCACATATCAAATACCTGAACAAGAGCAGAATCATGTGGTGGCGTTGTTTTTACTAAACATACACTCTTTTGATTGAATTCCACTGTGGCCTGTTTTCATTATACCAAGGTGAAACACAAGTCTCTCTGCAGACCCAATATGCATTTGAATGGTAGGTTGAAATTGCCTATTTTTTAATCACAATTTGCAAAGAATGCTGAGTTTTGCATACCGCTCTTCCAGTCGGGATGGCACATCTTCAGGTCACGGCAAGTGCGGGCAGGATTCTTCTTGGTGCCATCAGGGCTGCGGATATTCTCAATCTGCTGGCTGAGGGACTTAAGGGTGGTGTCAACCTCCAGGTCACGGTCACGCATCACATTGGCATCGTCAGCACGGTAGTGACGATAAGGATCAGGGGCTTTCTCCTGGGGTGCAGCAATGAAGCCAATGTCGAATCCACCACCGGATGGTCCAGGAGGTCCAGGGGGTCCGGGAGGTCCAGGAGGTCCCTAAATCAAAGGATGGTGGAAAAACTAGTATAAAATGGCTATCTTGTGTGTTGGTTGAAAACATCAAATTAAAGTGAAAAAGAAAAGGCAACTCACAGCTGGTCCAATTTCACCAGTGCGACCACGAGGTCCAGGAGGTCCAATGGGTCCAGGAGCTCCACTCATGCCATCCTTACCAGAAGAACCAGCAGCTCCAGCAGGTCCCTATTATTACATAAGTTCAAAAAATGAGGGAACATCTGTTATAATAACATATCAATTTTCTATCGATGGAAAGTAAATTAGAAAAAAAAAAAACTTACTCTAGGTCCAGCAGGGCCAGAAGATCCAGCAGGTCCAGGTTCTCCAGAAGGTCCCTATAGTAAAAGAACAAATCCTTCCAGTTCACTCTTGTGACCCCATTACAGTGCTAGTGTTTTGTCTTCTTTGCGAATATTTAAACAAAAATATAAAACACCAGTTTGTGTGTGTGGAACCAGTGAATTTAGGTATTTTGGTTTTATGCACTAGTAAATATATAATATAAAGATATAATTTTTAAAGGTTGTGGATCTTCCATCAGGCAAATGGGTCATCACTTACGGGAGGTCCAGGTGGTCCATGCATTCCAGTGAATCCTCTGTGTCCCTTCATGCCTCTTTCTCCAGCCTCACCAGTCTCACCTTTGTCTCCACGGGCTCCAGCAGGTCCCTACACAGAGTTATATATTGGCCTTAGAGTATTATGAACTACCCTACTGGGTCACATTTAATCAGATCTTTGTGTGGTAACAACAGAATAACTAAAGTATAAACTTACAGAAGGGCCACGGGGGCCAGCAGGGCCAGCAGGGCCAGCGGGACCAGCAGGACCCTAATGGAGTAAAGTGACAAATGATGCTGAGTGAACTCATTCAGACATTCATTCACTGTGTTCCAAGTTAATTAACAGTAGTTGCAGTTGTAACTAGATTATCTTTAATTCTGAAATAACCACTCACAGACTCTCCGCGATCACCAGTCTTTCCAGCAGGGCCAATAGGTCCAGGAGCTCCAGGGGGTCCGGGAGCACCAGCAGCACCAGCAGGGCCAGTCTCACCACGGTCACCCTATAGGATACGCATAAAGAACTTGGTCAACACAAGCAAAAAACAGTCAGGAAAAGTCCATGTTTTAATTATTTTGTGGCAATAGGACTGATTTACTGTTACGGTGTTTATTCATAGTGCAGTTTACCTTGGGACCAGCAGCACCATCACGGCCAGCAGTTCCCTCGTTACCAGGAGTTCCCTAATGGTGAAATATTCAGCAGTTAATTTTGCACTGTCTATAGACTCCAACAAACTTCGATGCACATTGCTAACTAAAGTCAAGATGGTGCAAGGTCACTCATTATGTCTGAATGAAGCTGGAGTGAACAGGTGAATGTACCCACCTCACGACCAGGCTCGCCTGGAGGTCCAGCCAGTCCTGGGGCTCCCATGGGTCCAGGAGGTCCACGCTCACCGGAGGGGCCACTAGGTCCCTGCTTACCAGGCTCTCCCTACAAGATGACAAGAGCAAGTGCTGGGTTGATGTCCATGCAATTCCACAACATATTGAGTACTCTGAATAACTGAAGTACCACTGATGGTTTTATCATGTAGAGGGCAAGGGATTTTTTTTTTTTAGTCTGCTCAACCAGGCAAAACTGATGTTATCTAGTATTTGTTTTTAACAAAACTTTGGATTCTTTGACACTGACTGGAGATATTAAGGGTATGTTTAAAGCATTCACTTGGAATACTCACTGATGGTCCTGGGAGACCAGGGAAACCACGCTCTCCTTTCTGTCCTTGGAAACCAATAATACCGCGAGTGCCAGAAATACCTCGAGGTCCAGGTAAACCAGCAGATCCCTGTTAAGAAAAGCCAATGCTGAAGAAAGTCTGGTACTTTATATTTGAATGAACATACACACTACATGAATGCCAAAAATACTGCACTAAACCAGTAATTTTTCTGGGTTATAAGACTGAAGTTATTTTTAGACCCAGTAAGAGAAACTTACTGGGGGACCCTCAGCTCCAGGAGTTCCTTTCTCACCAGCTGGACCAGGAGGACCAGCAGGACCAACCTCACCAGTGCGACCAGCAGCTCCAGTCTCACCACGAACACCCTTTGCACCTTCCTTTCCAGGGGGTCCAGAGGGCCCAGAGGGTCCAGGGTTACCCTGGAAAGATAATAGCAAGGTTGGAATGGCAGCTAAATGTGTCATCAAGAAGTTATACTAAAGCTACATTGGAAAAGTGGTTAAAGACTTTTGCCTTGTAGCTGTACTAAATAACTTACAGCAGGGCCAGGAGGTCCAAGTCTTCCAGCAGCACCAGGGAAGCCAGTAGCTCCCTTAACAAAAGAAACAGAAATTGATCTGAATATAAAAAAAAATCCTGATCTTAGGAGAGTGATTAAGTAAACGTTGAAGCCTAGTATCTTTTAAGAAAGTGATACTTACAGGAGGACCAGCAGGACCACGGGCGCCTTTAGGACCAGTAGAACCAACAGGACCCTATAAGAAAGCAATGTTGTGTTTGCTGTATTGTAAATATATTCAGCTTAAATTTTAGAATTAGAGCTTTATAAGTTTATCAAGCAACAGGTTTATGGCTAAAGTATTCAAGGGAGAAATTAATTATAATGCCCCTATATACTAATTATTTCACATAATATACTTTTTTATATGTATGATACACTTTTGACAAAACATTTGAGCATTGTATGTGGCTTTCATCAGTTTCTACAAAAGTTGAATAGAAAATTAAACAAAGTTGAAAGAGAGCTCTGGATGTTGTATGTACCTGAGGTCCAGGTGCACCTGTAGCTCCAGCAGGTCCAGGAGCACCAGCATCTCCCTTGGCACCAGTTTCTCCAGGCTCTCCCTTAGCACCATGGTGACCATCAGTACCCTATGTGAGAAACATCGAGATCTTAAGTGCAACCTGTTCAAAAGCTAACTCAGATCCACAAGGACTCACATGGTTCCTTCACTAAATAGCATACATATTCTTAGTGATTTGAGTTTTAGAACACAATATGATTAATCTGGAATGGATTTTAGAGATACAATTGGATCATTGGTAAGGCTGAATTTTAAGTTAAATGCCCAGACAAATATGCTACATCGCGCATCAATATGGTTGATTTGGAATTTATATAGATACTCACAGGTGGTCCAGCAAATCCGGCAGGTCCAGGTGCACCGGTCTCACCACGCTCTCCCTAGAAGTGGACATTAGTCACTCATGGGAACTAAGATAACATGCAGACATTCGCAATAAACACTATCAATAAAAATATCATGATTTGGAAATTCTTATGGCATAATTAATGATCAGTGTCCATATTATCAAAATAAACCATGTTTGTATCCCTTGAGAGGAAATGATATTTGGTGATATCCATCTGGTATCCAGAGAAGAAAAAAAATACTCACAGGGGGTCCACGGGCACCAGTAGGTCCAATAGCTCCAGCAGCACCAGGCTCTCCCTTGGTAAAGATAGAACAAACTCAGTCATCCTCAAATATGACAGGATATTTAGTGGTGAGAAACAATGGATATCAAGCTATAGACATATACACTGAAGAGACTAACCTTGTCACCCTGAGCGCCAGTTGGTCCAGGAGGTCCAATAGGTCCAGTCAAACCACGAGCGCCATCCTTACCAGCGGCACCATCAGCACCTTTAGCACCTTGGTCACCCTATGTAGAAAGACAGTGAGACATCAGTGTTTGCCTGATGCAATATATACTGAATCACACCTTTAACAATTTTATTGTGTAGAAATATTGCTATGCATTAATTACAAGAAAGGACTATTCTGTACTGACTAGTATGGCCCTTCTGGACATATCTATTCTAGCACTGCAAGACTGATTGGCCAATTTTTACCCATACATTCATGACATATCTGTTTTAACTCAGTCAGATGTGATATGCTTGCCTTCTTGTGGGATCACAACTTTGATTTTATTATTTTGGTTCTTGGACATTAACTAAGTTTGCCATATATTTTGGTGCAGTATTCAGGCTCATTTTAACTGGTTGGAATTAAATATTATAGAGAGTGTTAAATGTACATTTTCCTCTTTTTTCCACTCAGAAGCCACTGAAATTGAGCATTTACAACCAACAAAGTCATATCCTGAACATAGACAGGGAAGGAAATTGTGCACTGTAGTGAAGTAGTACTTTAATAATTTAGTGATAGACATGGCTTGACATAGTAAAAGCTTAAAGTCGGTGGGGAAAGACTGTATGATGCCTCTGCAGTGCATAAAATTGGTTCAGTGTATACTTTCACACTGAAAGTATATCTTTTTCATTTATTTTGCTTTATACTGTTTATTTGGATTAAAAAAAATATGGCATAGCCACTGTGACAATGCATTATCTATTATTCAGCTTTATTGTTATCTGTACTGTACAAAACCTAGTTTTATATCCTACTCTAGTGTTTGTCATATCCACGCCTTATAAAGTTTCGAGCCATTCCAATAAGCTTGTAACAATGAATGTGATAATGTGTGTGGCAGTTTTATTCGATTTCGAAGCTCAATGGGAAGGGTAACAACTTCCCGCATGCACTATATGTTTTTGAAGTGAAAGTTGGCGTGTATAAGTCAACCCTGCTTTTTAGGCCCAGGGGCCTGTCAAGTCAAGTCAAGTTTATTTGTATAGCGCTTTTAACAATAAACATTGTCGCAAAGCAGCTTTACAGAATTTGAACGACTTAAAACATGAGCTAATTTTATCCCTAATCTATTCCCAATGAGCAAGCCTGTGGCGATGGTGGCAAGGCCTGTCCACAGTGGCTCAGCGAGCTGAGATGAACACCCAGGCTGTACCACTCTCACACACATTCAGCCCTATGGACAATTTAGAGTAGCCAGTTAACCTAACTGCATGTCTTTGGACTGTGGAGGAAACCAGAGCACCCAGAGGAAACTCACGCAGACACGAGGAGAACATGCAAACTCCATACAGAAAGGCCCCTGTCAGCCGTGAGGCGACAGTGCTAACCACTGCACTACCATGCCACCTGTGATAATGAACACAGTGGACAAAATAATGTCACACTGTACAAAACCATTAACATTGTAGAACATAACTTGCGGAAATTCATGTTATTGAAATTAAATTAAACACAGTCCAGTTGAAAATCTCTGTGAAACATGGTGGCACTTACTCTGTCTCCCTTGAGGCCTGGCAGACCAGCAGCACCACGCTCACCAGGCATGCCCTGAAGACCAGGAAGACCCTGAGCACCAGGGGCACCAGGAGCACCAGCCTCCCCCTAAAGAAAAAGAAATACAGAAAGAAAGTAGACTAGTAATTAACTCTGTATCAGTCCAGCTTATTGGTTTGCTAAACACTTAACTAGAGATCACATTTCTCTGATCTGACACCCAAGCTGGACATGTAGCTCTCACCTTAGCACCATCGTTTCCAACTACACCAGGAGACCCACGTGCGCCACCAGGACCAGCAATACCAGGGGCTCCACGCTCACCAGGGAATCCTCTTTCACCCTGAGCAGAGGGAAGAGAGGAAGAATGAGTATCATTCTGGGGACTGAAGTTTTGAGTGTTTTTAGGTCTGGTCTGCAGATTTATCAAATAAAATCCCATAAATTCTATAGCAATGGATACTTACTCTAGCGCCAGAAGGTCCGGGGGCACCAGCTTCACCAGGCAATCCCTGTAACAAAGAGGTTTTTACTTGTATCACAGCAATCAGTTTTGAAGTACAGGCAACCTTACTATTCTTTTCTGTTACTCCAACGCTGGTTGTAATTTTGTTGACTCGTTTTAAGCTTGAGAGACATAGTCAGTTCAGGTCTGTTGTTGATTGAACAGTAGAACTATACAAGTGGAATAGATATCCATCCATCCATCCATCCATCCATTATCTGTAGCCGCTTATCCTGTTCTACAGGATCGCAGGCGAGCTGGAGCCTATCCCAGCTGACTATGGGCAAGAGGCGAGGTACACCCTGGACAAGTTGCCAGGTTATCACAGGGCTGACAGTGGAATAGACATGCTTACTAGAAATTCAAAAGAAGCAGCAATTTCAGATTTGACAGATTTTAAACAAGCCTTTATACAGATCAGTGTAAAAACTCTCAACTCATTAGGTGATATAATAACCCACTGAAGTAATTCCTGTCTTTCAAGGTTTTAGCTTAATGGTATTCTGAGACCCTGAACTATTAGAAGTGAGGATATGGTTTTTGATGACAATTACAAAACACATTTCTAAGACACCCTGGATAAAGGCATCTGGGAAATGCTGTAAAAGTAAATTAATGTCTTACCTGGTCACCGGCTTTTCCAGGCTCACCAGTAGCACCCTGAGGTCCAGGCAGACCCTGTTACAGAAAGAAATCAAAGTAATGAGTACACAAATTGTAAGAATCATTGTACTAGGAGAGGCTGTGTTCTGTCCAGGGCAATAGGCACTCACCTGGAATCCAGGTGGACCAGCAGGTCCAGGCTCACCTCTCTCACCAGCAACTCCCTACAGAAAAAAGCAAAATAATAATAATAATAATAATAATAATAGAAATGTAATTAGTCCAGAGGACTTAGTTATCTAGAAATTGAGAGAAGATGCTATCTGAGATACAGGGATATATGAAAAGATACTCACAGCAGGGCCAGGGGCACCAGGAGCACCAACATCACCATCCTTACCGGCAGCACCCTATATATATATATATAATACACAAATGCATATGATGAGTGAAAGAGGGAAAAAACAACCCCAAAATTATTAATCACATTTTTCTTTTTCAAATTTTATTGTGTCGCAAAGAAAAGATGTTGACACTTACGGGGGCACCAATGGCACCCATCACACCTCTCTCACCAGGCTTGCCGGCTTCACCCTACAGAAAGTAGAAAAAAATGTTACCAAATTGTATAAGCTTTAAAATAAAAATCAGGAGATTGGGTGAAAGGATGAAATACGTACAGCAGAACCCTTAGGTCCAGGGAATCCCATAACACCGGGCTGACCTCTGGCTCCAACGGAGCCTGGGGGTCCGGGGCGGCCATCTTGTCCAGCAGGACCCTGTCAGAAACAAAGCAGATATATGTGGATATGTGTATGGATATGTGTATTTCTTGGCATTTAGCACTTTGTTAACTAGAAATTAGCAGACTACCCTTGCTATGTCATCCATCAGGTTGAACATTCTTGTGTGACAGAATGGCATACTATTTGTACTATTATTCAAACAGAGCAAAAGCTATATTTTGCTATTTCAGTGAAATATTGCTATTTTCATGGATGACGAGGGATATGTTATTAAAACTGAATTGATGCATAAATATTGTCAGTGATGGCTGTTGTGCAATGAACTTACAGGAGGTCCCGTCTTTCCGTCAGGTCCAGGGCTGCCAGGGCTACCAGTCATACCCTACAATGCAGCGTGAGGTGAAGAAAGGTCAGGAAAGATAAAGAAGTAAATACTATATTCAAAAGCATGATATTTTAAGTTGATGAAATAAAAGATGACATACAAATGAATAGAATGGATACTGTTTTTTTTTTTTTTAATGACCACAATTTCATGTGTCAGTTATCAGGCATTTGTGATCTTCAATTTGGAATGCCATCTGTAATGACTGCTACTAAATGGGAGTGCTTTCTGGGGAAAGGTTTCATTTTCCCAGCATCTATCTTAGATGTACCAGCTCAAGTCAACATGGTACTATGGTAGTATCCATTCTAACCCTTCTAATTCTCAGATATAAGAAAAATACAAGAAACTAGTTCCTACCTTTGATCCAGGCATGCCAGGCTCACCGTTGCGGCCAGGCTCACCAGTGGCACCCTTAGGTCCAACAACTCCAGGGCCTCCACGCTCACCAGGGGAACCCTATAATAAAAAGAAGGACATGATGGAATTGACAAGTGGCTAATGAGTTCCATTATATAAGGAATGGCTTTTTGCACAGAAGAATACACTGTCTATAATTTTCCAGCTATATTCCAGGAAATTATTTTTTTCTACTTACTTTGGGGCCTGCAGATCCATCAGCACCAGGGAAACCACGACCACCAGGAGCACCCTGTACAAGGAAGAATAAGTGGATCAAGCTTAGTGTCACTTATTTACGCTCTGTTGTATAGAGTATTTGCTGTGTGCATAAATAATCTGAACAAGGAAATTGTGGGAAAATTGGCAGGGGACCTTTTGTTTTCTTTCTCTCTGTACAGAATAAGGACCAATAAAGCTTTGTCAACATCTTTTATTTCCAAATCAAGGACCAGAGAAACTGTTATGGAAATTTGGAAACATATTTTAGAGCAAACAGGAGAGAAGACGATGAGACAAGTGGTATATGGTATACATACACGCTCTCCAGGGACTCCACGGGTACCAGCAGGACCGGGCTCACCACGGGCTCCTCTCTTACCCTCCTCACCAGGGGGGCCAGGGGGACCTTGAACTCCGGGTGCACCCTGAATAGTTACATAGAAGAGAGAGAAAGCATCAGACAAAGTGGCCGATGAATCAGTATTGGGTACTCTGAATGAATATTAACTCATGCTAACCTGTGTAGCCTAAATGGATGCAATGCTAACTAAATACTGATTGAACTATGGTTCAGCAAAACAGTCTTGAATTCAGTTTTAATTAGGATTGTAAAATAAGGCAGTTGGGATGATACACTTACAGTCTCTCCCTTGGCACCAGCATCTCCCTTGGCACCATGAGCACCAGCCTCACCCTGTAAAACAGAAAATGTTAATGCTGGAACTATATATATATATATATATATATATATATATATATATATATATATATATATATATATATATATAAAGATTTGATAAGTTGACAACATAAATATATACTTACAGTGT
This sequence comes from Neoarius graeffei, assembly GCF_027579695.1. Taxonomy (NCBI): domain Eukaryota; kingdom Metazoa; phylum Chordata; class Actinopteri; order Siluriformes; family Ariidae; genus Neoarius; species Neoarius graeffei. The sequence continues at coordinate 43,753,323 of NC_083588.1, read as the reverse complement.
TACCTTTGGGACCAACACCACCAGGAGTTCCAGCAGGTCCAGGAGGGCCACGGGGTCCAGGGAAGCCAGGAGCACCAGCAATACCAGCAGCACCCTGTAGAGTGCAGCAGAGAGTCAGTGCAATGTATGTGTTGGTTAAAAGAAATCAAAATAAATGACAATGACAAATTGGATTTTTTTTTAAACACATCATACTTACAGGGGCACCCTTAGCACCAGGAGCACCATCAGCACCATTGTTGCCCTAGAAGACAAGAAAACCAAAATGGTGGAATCAAAGTGGAATCTATGTAATGCCCCAGCTTTATCATGAATAAATTGCAATAAAATTCAAGAAGATCCACTTACAGCAGGTCCAGCAGGTCCAGCAGGACCAGGGCTACCAGGCTCACCACGAGCACCCTGGGGTCCCTCAGATCCACGACCTCCCTGAGGACCAGTCTCTCCCTGAAAGGTACGCAGGAGACCAATTAAGTTCATGCCTATCAGAAAGTCATTTTCTCTTACCTCTAGTAAGAAAGGAATAGGCCTATGATAACCAAATCCTAATAGGATAAATCCAATTTGTTGTGAAGACCTATTGCTGTTTGATGAGATACATGGCAGATTCAAACAATGATTGAAATAAACGACTATTACTCTATAGAAATTGCTCAAGCTTCACCAATTTACCCTTATTTACTCTATTAACATGCTGACCTCAAATAACCTCTCTTTTAATGAAGCTTTCATATTGTTTATTTATTTTAACCAATACAAATGAACCAATGGTAGGACTAATTTCAGAGTGCCATAAAAAAAATGCTGAGCAGAAAAAATATGCAATTCATCGAGTAGATGTGCTAGAACAAAAAGTTAGCTCTACAGACTTTGGCTTGAGGTAGTGCTGATAGAGATCACTTACTTTAGCTCCAGGGCCACCAGGGAATCCGGGAGGACCAGCAGGGCCAGTTGGGCCCTAGAACAAATGATAAAAAGTATGTCAGGCCTCAGGCTGACAGCACTCTTGTGTTATCTTTAAATGAAGTCAAAACCAAAGTACTAGCATACATCACAATACATCATGTGGATTAAAAATTAATAAAGATTGGCTACTTACGGGAGGACCAGCAGCTCCAGCAGCACCATCGTTACCACGAGCACCCTGCGAAAACAGAAGATGTATTAGAGAATTTCCATCTCAACATCGAGACAGCAGCACAACGTACCAGCTCGACACTAAGAAGAAATCTGGAATAATATATTCCTTCCAAGTCTGACAAATGAACTGACCGGAAAAGTGTAACAGCATTTGGTTGTTTGCTAGAGCACCAACACCTGGGAAGTTTAAAACTGTACATACATCTACAATGAATGAAAAACTGTGAACATCACAGTTTTTCATTCATTATAATTAAGTAGTTACTCATCTTTAAGATGAGTCGAGAATATGAGAAGAGGCTTAGCAACGAAGGCTAAGCTCTTAGTCTACTCAACTCCAGGTGACTTTAGCATCTGATTTCTGAAATTAGTTCTTCTTTTTTAATGCTGAAACAAACCATTTTTAAGTCTATGAAACAGTATGGATTTTATGGAATTAGGTGCATAGGCCCAGTTGAAAGAAGGCCACATTTTCAGTGATGTGAGATTCAGAGTCTTTAGGTCAGCGAGTGAAGTTACTTACAGCAGCTCCAGGTGGACCAGCACGGCCTCTCTCACCAGGAAGACCACGAGGACCCTGGGGGGAAAAAGTTGGATAAAAACAGGAAGTCAGAATGGAGCACAACTACAAAATAAGGAATTCCTTCCTTTATTAACTAGATTATGAATTGCTGACACCTACCATAGCGCCAGGGGTTCCATTCTCTCCAGGTGCACCAGCCTCTCCCTGTGGGGCAAATCAGGGCTTTATAAAGCACTGCACAGAGTAATCTGCAGCTTCGAATGCAATTATGATGAGAATTTAGAACGCGGCACCAACCTTAGGTCCAGCAGGGCCACTATCTCCCTTTGTTCCATCTAGACCACTGAAACCCTAAGACAGAGAAGATGACAAGAAAGATTCAGGATAAGTTGGGTGATGCTGAGATCCACCAAGCTGAAGACAGTGCCTAGCATAGACACTCACTCTGTGTCCCTTGATGCCAGGAAGTCCGGGAGTTCCAGGGAATCCACGAGCACCCTGTGTAAGAGAGCAGACAAGAATTGGGTGAGATCAAGCTAAATAAGGACAAAAGTGTATGTGCATTGTTAACAACTCCAATGCTCAATGAAGAGATACTAACCTGTGGGCCAGGAGGACCACGCTCACCGGGGCGACCAGGTTTGCCAGACTCACCCTATAGTAGACAGGAACAGTGAATAAAAAAGGCTGGAGAGGACAAAGAAATTGGCCAAGACTGCTATCCATGCATACATGCTTTGAGGCATACTAGCTCACGCTATTACAGACACAGCATACTGGAACACATACACATATATATTGGTATCATACTATTACAGATACAGCATACTGGATGTGCACATCAGCTAATACTATGAATATTCAGTAGTAGTTGGAAATTAAATTTAAAATAACTTGTCTTTGGACAATGGCGGGTTGAGATGGACTGAGCTACTCACATCTTCTCCGTTCTTTCCAGAAGGACCAGGTGGACCACGGGGACCCATTGGACCCTGCAGAAGACAAGCAGAACAAACCAGGTTAGCCAGGTGTGTATGTATTTCTATGTGTGTATGCAAATGAGAAAGAGAAAGAGCATAAACGTAAACAGGAAAACTATCGCCCAAAATGAAGTCACTGTAATTATTACAGCATTGCTATAAAACATCAAGCATTACATAAGTGCTGTGGTACTGAGAGACACTCGGACCAGCACTCATTTACACTGGTGACCTTTTGAACTTGGCTTATTTCATGCATGAATGCCTACTGCAAAATGTACTGCAAGATGTGCTTGAATGTAAATTGACAAATATGTGAATTGCTAGTTGAGGTGAAATATAGCAGGAGCAGATTTCTGTATTTACTGAATGAGTGATGTAAGGAAATGATGTTTATGTACATGTCTGAGTGGTTCTTAACAATGTACCGTATATTCAGACACTTACAGAAGCACCAGGCTCACCAGGCTCACCGGGAGGGCCAGTAAAACCTTGAGGTCCCTACAGTTGGAAACAAAGCACAAATTAAATATGAGATTCATATATTTCATCTAAATGGAGACTGTGGATAAATTAAAACAGCTGTAAAATCAGTTAAGGTCAGCTCAGTTACTACTAGCTTAATTTAACTAGCTTCAATTTTCATTATAACGATTTACAGTGAGTACAGGAGACATTAGTATGAATAGGCTGGTCAACACCAGCTTCTAATATGTCTAATACAAGTTTAGAGTTGCGTTCAGTAAAATGCTATTAACCCCCCCCCCAGCATGTTTCTTCTTAACAAACTGTATAAATAATTAAATAAACCAATACTTACTGCAAGTCCAGGAGCTCCAGGGGCACCACGAGGGCCCATGGGTCCCTGAAAGACACAGGGAAGAGAAGCATTGAAATGTAGCAGTCAGCTGTTATTGTTATCCATCCATGCTTCATACAACATTTGTTTATAATAGCATTTCTATCATATATGTCATGTCAAATCACTTAGAACAAAAATGCATTAGTTTTGTGGTGTTCTAAATGCGTTAATTCAGGGTATAACATGAGAAAATCTTGCTACATGTGTAAATGGTGTAGTTTAACTAATAAATATTGAAAATATTTCCTTGCAGGATCAGGAAATAAAAATAGATGCCTGTCAAACACTTGTATGCAAATGATCATCTAATGCTCAAGCCCTTTCAGTCATATTCATTGGAAAGGGCAATGGTTAAAACTTGTAACAGCACATTGCAGAGTTGATCTCTTTTAAAAGAACTTGATTGTGGTTGAATTTGGTGTGTTCGAAGAAGGAAACATAATTATCTGTAGTATTGTGGCTAGTCAAGCCCATAGTATTTAAATTATGACTCTAAGGTTATACATATGTAAAAAGAGGTAATGTAAGGAATTGTCATCCTTTTGGGCTGTTTTGGTTCATGCATGTCTATCCTTACTATAGGGCCAGGGTGACCTATGACACCAACACCAGCTTTCTCATCATAACCTCCAGACAACTGAGGAGAAAAGTTCTGTGGAAAATACAAAAAGCAGGTTTAGAGAGAGAACCATTTTTGTGTTAGAAAGAACAGTTCAACAACGTTCTTAAGTATCAAAACCCAGTTTGTCCAACTGAAGGTCGTAATGGCTATTAGTACAAGGACGAAGGAAGAAAAAAAACATAAATGTGAAGCATAAAAGTACTGAGATGCATATGAAGGATGCAAATAAGTCAAGAACAACACAGCAAGACAGTTTAGTATTGATTTGATCCCTTTTATAGCGTTCAGGGAGGAATACTGCAAAACTCTGGTCCACCTACAGGGCGCTGTCCAGTCCAGTGGTGCTGAAATATATTTGTACTAATCTGTGTGGTTCTCTTCGATCTCTTCTACATTGACCTGTGACTAACTTTGGATCACAGATCAATCTGATTGATCAGCAGTAACTAAGGGCATGCATGACAATCTGCTTTTCTTCCTGTGTGGTCTGTCTGGTATTGTCCTTCTCCAGTTGTCTACTTACTCCGCCAAGGCCAGGGGGTCCAGGGGGGCCTGGAGGTCCAGGAAGGCCAGGCTGTCCGGGAATTCCGTCATTGCCGGGAGGACCAGCAGGACCCTGATAACAGGAGAAAATAAGAGTGTGTATGAGAAATGAATTCTTTGGGTAAGAAAAGGTTCTGGCATATAATTTTGCTTACATACTCTATCATGTTTAATTATGCTGATTTGTATTAGCATCTGTTTTATTGCATATGGTAAGCACCTAACTGTAGAGGAATGGCATTCAGCCACTACTCTGCTGCCTGTTTACAGTCAGCATGCTGCTTAATATTCCTTGATTGCAAATAAATACACAGGATAAAAATCCATAGATCTGTATTCCATCTGTGTTAAATATCTGTAAAAAAACATAACTTCTATGGTGCATTTTTTTCATATTTATATCTAAAATTGTATGGCAAACAGCTATCCAATGTGTTGAAGCATAAAATTGCAAGCTATAACAATACAGAATGAACACTGACTGTGAGGATAAACCGAGCTAGACACAAATGAACACTGTACATATTGTACAGTGTAAATAATACTGTATTTATGAAGTGTTAATTCAGTATTGAGGATTTTACCATATATTTTTTAAAATAGATCTTTATATCTTATATATCACTTTACCATATATTACAGTTGCTATAGCATTACAGTTATCATTGCCAATGTTGTTAGTGAATCACATACTGTGTGTAAAAAACATTTTGTCTTCCTATACCATCCTAACATCAGGGAAAGCAAGAAAACAATAAAATTAAGTAACATTAGTGATGGTAAGATAAAAAGGAAAAGAAACCTACCCTGTCGCCCTTCTCGCCAGGGTCACCCCTGGGTCCCTAATAAACAGCAAAGAAAAAATATAAAATGAGCTACTTATGGTTTCCCCCACAATATTATGAATTAATTTGATGTTATATAAATATTTTGGAGCAGTTCATATAATTAATACACTGATGTGACTGCAATTTGAACTAGATATGTATATATCACAAATGGTAGACTAAATATATAAACAAACAACTAAGTAAATAAATAGAGATAAAATTATTTTTGATAGTTATGATGAAATAGGAATTACCACAATTGCAGGCTCTTGGTATTCTGGTAAATGGAAACAAAGGGAAAAATGGGAAAAATAAATGAATAAAAAGAAAATAATAGATGATGTCTTTTTAAATCCAGTAAGAGATGTTTTATCCATAGTAAGTCCATGACCTTTGCGAACTAATAGCATGACTGTGATGCTGTACCCTGTATCCTCCTCCCATATTTAATAAGAGGGCCAAGGTCTTGGGATAAATGCATAGTTGGGCCTACTGGTAGAAGTACACAAGCTCTGGGATAACAAGAGCAATAATATAGTTCATCTCAAAAAGGGAATTCATTCTGAAATCCAGACGAATTTGTTGATAATCTCCAGTATATTTTTCCTCTGAGGCCAACATAATCAGGCCCTTGATTATTAAACTATTAAAAAGAATCAGTTGTGCTTTGCCAAAAGCAAATTTCCCATTGTCAAAGAAAGATGGTGGCTGCCATCTATGAAACCACACCCCACTTTGTACATACAGCAATATTTTGTGTTTCTGACATTTTGTAACCAAGTTTGGAGCAGAATAAGCAGCACAGTTCTGAAATACTACAATGCAACACAAAATGCAAATGATGTGCTCGAGTGAGTTCAGAATACCAATAATGTGTCACATGGATTTATATAGTCATCTATATCGTGAAATGGGCATGGCTTTGGTGACTGTCATAGAATGATGAGCACAATGATTCATTTACATGAAGTACATGAATTCTGTTCTCTATGAGCTTCGAGTTTTCTGGTGTATGGACCAGTGAGTATGATAAGGTGCCATTTGAAACGCTGTAGCTAGAAGAAGCATACCTTCATCAGGGCAGACAGGGCAGCACTCATCAGGGGGAATCACTGGGTTGGCGCAGTCACTTGTGTCCTCGCAGATCACCTCGTCACACATGACCGTGCCGCTGTCGCACACGCAAATCTGGCATGGCTCTGGTTTCCACACATCACGATCATTGTAGACCTGACCCTCTAGCGTGCAGCTGCTGCCTATGCCTTAAGTGAAAGAAGAAAAAGTATGTCAGTGCTATGTAGCTACTAAACCACTCTACATAGTGTGCATAATAATAATAATAATAATAATAATAATAATAATAATAATAATTTAAAAATCTCATTAGTTGTGAGAAAAAAATTTAACTGTTTAACTTTACACAATAATGAGGATGAACTGAAGTTGTGCTTTAATGCTCTTATTATCCAAGTATGTCCATGCTTTGGGCTAAAAAGTGAAACCCTTGTGTTTAAAATTATATATATATATATATATATATATATATATATATATATATATATATATATATATATATATATATATATATGATTGTAGTATCATGTCACCATGGCAATTCAAGGCACTTCTGGAATGGAAAGTGGTGACGTTTAGCACTAAATAAATTTGTGTATATATATATATATATATATATATATATATATATATATATATATATATATATATATATATATATATAGATGCATGTATGTAAATAAACAAATATGCCTGAAATGGCCTATAAATTGGACACTAGGTGGCACCGCAGCACGGTGTAAAATATAGGCCATGCCCTCAAGGCAAAAAAAAAAAAACCTTAGAGAAAACTTCCACGTCTTCTGGGTTTGAGTGACTATCAGGTAATTGAAAACTGTCGGCTTGGCAACGACTTGCGTTTTTCTCTTCATGGAAAGTCTGCAGAGTCCACATATGTTTTACATTATCACACAAAAAAAAGTGGGGGGGTGGGAGGGGGTACAGGGGGATGGGGGAGTGACCAAAGGTGGGGTTTCGTAAGCAGTTGCCAAGAGATTAGATTCCAAACAGCCACGTGGAGGCGCTGTCGGATTATGGGAACAGAACTCAGATCACTTTGGAGCGACAAAGATCTCAATAACTAACCTTCTAACAACTTGGTTAAAATTCTCATTTAAAGCAGGCTTCAGCTCTTCAATCCCTCACCAGCATTTCTAATTCTAGCTCTAGCAAAGCCACATACCGCTACTCTAATTTATTAGACATTTATTAGGCTTTCTGCTACGTGATCCACTCCATCCACTTATCCAAAAATGAGATCATCACTTTTTCCAAGAGAGAGAGAAAGAAAGAGGAGGGGAAGAACACGCGCTTAAAATGATTTCTGTAATTCAGTGGAACGCTTAAATCTAGATGTTTATACTCATTTAACATCTATTTACAAGCTTCTCAATTTTCAATCTTATTTCTTATCTTCTCAAGCATGCTACGCTGTAAATTTGGAGTATTTGGGCTCCACCAACCCCCCCATATACAAAGCATAAAAGGCTTTGGAAGTTCAACAATGCCTGACCAATTCTGAAGGTGATGTTAATGTGCAGACGTAAAAGCTGTAGCTTCAGGGTGTAGGTCTAGTGCATGGGTTGGGTGGAGGGACACGTCTCCAAACCTGCCCCAACTTGCCTCCACAGGTTCGAGCTCGCAAGCACGCAAAAAAGGGGTCACTGGGAGCCTCAAACACGGAGCCACTTCTATCACACACAAAATGAGCCACGAGAAAGAGGAACGCACCACTGAGCAACAGAAAGCAGCTCTGCAAGTCCAGAGGACGCCCTTTCCCACTGGGGCCTCTGCCTGATCCTGCATCCTGGTTATAGCATTGCTTTTCTTCAGTTAAAAGAAGTACGAAAAAAAAAGTTATCGAGTTATACTCACGGTCGTCCTCGCCTTGTCCCCTTGCGAAAAGCACTGTTGCGCTGAGCAACAGCGCCAGCCGGATATCCACAAAGCTGAACATGTCTAAATATTAGACATGTAGACTCTTTGAGGCAAGAGAAGTTCTCTTTTTGCTCCCTTTAGACTCCAGTCATACACAGTAGGGTCCGGTCTCCTCTGATTCCAATGTGGACCCCAGCAGAAACTCCCTACTGCCCAAGCAAACTTTTTACCCAGGCTTTTATACTCCAAAGTTTTGGGGAGGTGCTGGCCACACCAGATAACTCAGGCATGTTCCCATTTAACGGGGAAAAAGTCCCTCCTTCATCAGACTAAGGGGTTGTCTTAAAAAGGTTTTTTTTCCCCTCTTCATCCCTAACATCTGAAGAAACTTGATCTTTTAAAGAAAAGGTGAGAGTTAAGCCAGCAAAAAAATAAAAAAATAAAAAAATAAAGAAACACACACATGCACACACACACACACACACACCACACACTCTCTTCTGGATTCAGTTGGACAGAGTGGCATGCCATAAGCATCTTTCAGCTAAAAGTTACTGATGTAGCTCCTGCAGAAACCAGTGGAGAAGATTTTCAGGTATTCTCAGGAGTATATAGGCCTGGATATTTGTTCATTTCGTGTGCGTTTGCATTCTTATCTCAGCGCACACAACTTCAAGCCTCAGTGTTAAATGAACTATGATGTTTCAGCATTAAACAGCACAACAAAACAATACGACTGGGGACTTTTTTTCCCCCCTATATTCACTTACAACAAATGTGTTTAGTCATGATGGACAAATGAAATGATTACTTTCTTAGGATTTCCTGGTGCAACATAACTAGGCCTGTAGTAAAGCATTGATGTGCAGTTTGGTACAGGTTAGTGCAAATCTGATCACTTTATCTTAAATGAATAACGAGTAGTGCTTTTTAAAAGAAGAATTTCTTCACATCTCGTGCAGGTTTGCGAATAAAAGTCACCTTAAAACAGGGGTGTTGGTAAACTGGCAACAATGCATCAATGCATGGGTACGTTTTGAAGGGTTTTTTGCTAAAACAATGCATACATTAAAGTAATAACACATGGCTGTGTCATATTGTGTAGGTACGTGAATTTAAGTGGGATTTTTTTGACATATACGGTATATAAAATGCAGATTCAGTTTGGAAAGTATTGATTCGTGTTCGTTTCTGAAAAGTCACAGAATGCGGTGAGAATATTTATTAAAGAAAGTAAACTAACCATGCTTGAGTGATAGAGAAAGATGCTGAACCTCACAGATACACAGCAGCGTGCGCGCGTTCCAACGTGCTCCAGCGCGCGCCACGCACGAGCCGCTTTACGCACATGCGCACTGATGTTATAACAACAAAAAAGAAAAACAACAGTAATTCGATTTCAGGGTTTCATTTCTCTTCCGCAGACGTCGCAGCTCTGTGAGGATCCAGTCACAGCTCTGCCCCCTCATTCTGGATCCGTGTATATTTTTTGCCATCCAAGAACTGACTCTGCTTTCTTTTTCCCTTTAAACACTGGGAGGTGAAAGCAGCGTGAGCGCTCGTGAGAGAAAGAAAAAAAAAACGCCACCTCATCGCCTTCAGGTGCGTTTAACCTCAGAGGAAAAACTCCTGCTCTTCATTGTGCTGAAGCAGTGCAGCCAGTGGAGCTATAGGGGGATTTAACTCACAACTCTTTACCTGTAGATGGAAAACAGACTTAAAAATCAGACCTTTCTACTCTATAATACTTATTATAGTAGTGTCCAAAAGTCTTAAGCACCCAGTGGTGTAGTGGTTAACACTGTTGCCTCACAGCAAGAAGGTCCTGGGTTCAAGCCCAGTGGCTGATGGGGGCCTTTCTGTGTGGAGTTTGCATGTTCTCCCCGTGTCTGCGTGGGTTTCCTCCGGGTGCTCCGGTTTCCCCCAAAGACATGCAGGTTAGGTTAACTGGTGACTCTAAATTGAGCGTAGGTGTGAATGTGAGTGTGAATGGTTGTTTGTCTCTGTGTGTCAGCCCTGTGATGACCTGGCGACTTGTCCAGGGTGTACCCCGCCTCTCGCCCATAGTCAGCTGGGACAGACTCCAGCTTGCCTGCGACCCTGCACAGGATAAGCCGTTATGGAGAATGGATGGATGGATGGATGGACTTCTACATTATCAAGTCAGTACAAAACTGTGCAAAATGAAGAAGCGAGTGCAACAGTCAAAGTGTCCAGAAGAACTGTGGCTGGTTCTGTGAGATGCTCAGTAAAACCTACAGCTCATTTCCTTGTAAAACTGCACTCACTGTACCTGAGACTACTATTTTTTAAGCAAAGATTCTTCTCACACCAAATATTGACTTTATTTCACTTATTATGACTTACTGCTGTTTATAGTATTTATTTTTAAATGTAGAAACATTTCATTTCATTATTTTTAAGCCATTTTTGGTCGACAGCGTTTCTTTACACATGCCTTAGACTTTTCCACAGTACTCTCTCTCTCTCTCTCTCTCTCTCTCTCTCTCTCTAGTATAGAGTAGTAGAGTGAATGTGGATGTATACACACACACACACATATATACGATATATATTCTATCCACATTCACTGGATATGAGCATTCGCACACTCTGATTGACTACTCTACTACTAGGCTACTACAGTAGCTCATATACCATGAGTAGAGAAAAACAAAATAGTGGCATGTGTTGCTGAACCAACCAAGGACAAAATAAATAAACCTCTGGTAAAATTTTCACAAACGAAATTAAATCGCAATATGCATATTACCATCATATAACAAGGCCTTTTGCCAAGCTTTGAGAAATTCATCCAAAAATTAAGAGAGGAGTTGATGTCAGAAGGCGAGCACACCTTCATGAAATTGTGAAAGTATAAGGTTGTTAATCAAGGGCCATAACTCTGGTAAAATACGACCAAATTGAACAAAATAACAATCTGCGTACTACCGACATATAACAAGGCCTCTTGCCAAGTTTGGTGAAATTCCTCCAAAAATTGTGAGAGGAGTTGATTTCAGAAGGAAAACACACTCTCATGAAATTGTCAAAGTATAATTTTGTTAATCAAGGGCTGTAACTCTGGTAAAATGTGACCCAATTTAACCAAATTACAATATGCATATTACCGACATATAAAAAAGAATCCTGCTAAGTTTTGTGAAATTGCTCCAAAAATTGTGAGAGGAGTTGATTTCAGAAGGTGAGCACCCTTCCTGGGATGGACAGACATCGCCACGACATAATCCCCCTTCGGGGCTTTTGGCCGGGGGGGGATAAAAAGCAAAAAAATATGGAATAAAAGTAGTTGATGGTAAGAATGAACATATCTTTTTTATTTTTCAAGAATTATTATTACAGCATTTTCCACAAATTGCTACTGTCATTTTGCCGGTTTGTTTCCATTCTAAGCGGAAATAATTTGGTCGGATGTTTTGTCCAAAGTTTTTATTTATCAAATTTGCAAAAAATAAAAATACTCTGTTTCTCAAAATCCAGTGAATGTGGATATAATAAAGCAGTTATTCCACTCAATCTTGTCGTACATGGCTTATAGCTGACTCAGCACTATTTTATATATATATATCCTCCTACACTCATCTCATTATCTCTAGCCGCTTTATCCTGTTCTACAGGGTCGCAGGCAAGCTGGAGCCTATCCCAGCTGACTACGGGCGAAAGGCGGGGTACACCCTGGACAAGTCGCCAGGTCATCACAGGGCTGACACATAGACACAGACAACCATTCGCACTCACATTCACACCTACGGTCAATTTAGAGTCACCAGTTAACCTAACCTGCATGTCTTTGGACTGTGGGGGAAACCGGAGCACCCGGAGGAAACCCACGCGAACACGGGGAGAACATGCAAACTCCGCACAGAAAGGCCCTCGCTGGCCACGGGGCTCGAACCCGGACCTTCTTGCTGTGAGGCGAGTTCATATATATATATATATATATATATATATATATGAACTTTTGTTACAACTGTCCCCATGTTAGGGACAGCTGTAACACCCATTTGTTATTCTGAACATGCATGTTTTTATTTTTTATTTTTATTTTTTGACATTTGTAATTGGCGGCGCAGTGGTGTAGTGGTTAGCGCTGTCGCCTCACAGCAAGAAGGTCCGGGTTCGAGCCCCGTGGCCGGCGAGGGCCTTTCTGTGCAGAGTTTGCATGTTCTCCCCGTGTCCGCGTGGGTTTCCTCCGGGTGCTCCGGTTTCCCCCACAGTCCAAAGACATGCAGGTTAGGTTAACTGGTGACTCTAAATTGACCGTAGGTGTGAATGGTTGTCTGTGTCTATGTGTCAGCCCTGTGATGACCTGGCGACTTGTCCAGGGTGTACCCCGCCTTTCGCCCGTAGTCAGCTGGGATAGGCTCCAGCTTGCCTGCGACCCTGTAGAAGGATAAAGCGGCTAGAGATAATGAGATGGGAGATGAGACATTTGTAATTTTTTAAAAAAACCCTTTACTTGCTAAAATCTTCATTTTTAAATCGTCATCATCATCATCATCATCATCATCAAGACTCCCATATCCTTTCTATGGTTCTTATGTCTAACAACCATTTGTTCTTGTGGTCAAGTTGATAGCAGGCAGCATGGTGTGGTGGCACAAATAGCGGAATTGATACCTCACAGTCCTTGGTTTAATCCTGAGCTCAGGTATCTGCGCATATTCTCTTCATGTCTGCACGGGTTTCCTCAGGGTTCCTCCTACCTCCCAAAAAACATGCCACAAGCTGGATTTGCTATGCTAACTTGGCCCCAAGTGTGAATGAGTGTGTGAATGTGTGTGCATGGTGCCCTGCCATGAACTGGCATCCCATCCGGGTTGTCTTCTCACCTCATGCCCAATGCAGTGTTGCCAATATCCAACATCCAATATAACCCAATACAACCCTGACCAGGATAAAGCAGTTACTGAAAATGAATGAAAGCTGAAATCAATTCATTGATATTTTTAATATGCTTATTTCATATTTGTAGAGGATGAATAGCTTTTCTAGGATTCATTACCTAAACACCGTTTGGTTTGGATTTCACACACAATTCTTCTTAAATAGCTACAAAAGAGGTCGTTGGCACAAGGGGCCACAACAAATAACCAAACAAACACACAAACGGTGAGAAAGTGAACAATGAACACCCCAAAACAAACGTCTACTTATATATCCAGAGCACAGATGTATATACAGTTTAAAATTCTCACACACAAGCATCAAGTATGTTTACAGTAAATATGGCCATTTAAGCTTGCATTGCAAAGAAGATATCCTTCTGGAAGATTTACTGAGAAATAAGCCCTTCTGATGGTACCTAGGGACTTAACAATACAATCCACCAACCTTCTCTTGGTTTCCCCAATGTACAGTTGACTGCTTATGTTAGATCCATCCATCCATTATCTGCAGCCACTTATCCTGTTCTACAGGGTCGCGGGCAAGCTGGAGCCTATCCCAGCTAACTATGGGCGAGAGGCGGGGTACACCCTGGACAAATTGACATGTCATTGCAGGGCTGACACAAACAACCATTCACACTCACATTCACACCTACGGTCAAATTAGAGCCACCAATTAGCCTAACCTGCATGTCTTTGGACTGTGGGGGAAACCGGAGCACCCGGAGGAAACCCACGTGGACACGGGGAGAACATGCAAACTCCGCACAGAAAGGCCCTCATCGGCCACTGGGCTCGAACCCAGAACCTTCTTGCTGTGAGACAACAGTGCTGCTGTTGGATATATAATAGCTTAAATGGTGGTATTCAAAGATTTGTAATTTATAACTCATTTAAATTACATGTTCATAGCAGCTATGCTTGAGTTTGAGCAAGAAATATCGAGTGTATACTCCAGGCTTGGGGGAATAAAGAAATAAACAACCTTAGTTCTTCAACATTGCTTGTTTCAGTGCTGAAAGTTTATCCCTATCTGAAAAAGAGTGCAGATGTTTTTATTCTAACAAAAAGGCTTGCACAGTAAGGTCCCGTTTAGATCTCACCATGCCATTCTAAACCTGCAGTCGTCCATCTGTTCTCAGTCTGATTGTTCCTGTTTTAATCATGCATACAGAGTTGTAACTCAAGAAACTGAAAATATATGGAGATCGAAGGGACTTGCTAATGAAGGAAAATAGAAGCAACAGAGAAAAGTCAAGTGTTAGTATTTATCCATGGAGAATGAAGACTTCTGGGAGCTTTCACGTTGTCCAAAGTCAGCAGGAACAAGAAGCAGCCAAGCAAAACACTGAGAGCTTAGATGGCTCCAACCTGGACAAGACACAGGGAATAGAAAAGCCTGCGAAGAGTGTTCCTAAAACCTCATCTTTTCATGGCTTGGCTTTTTTAGAGTAGGTTTATTACCATGTGAGACAAGATATAGATTCGAAGTTGCTCCTTGGCATTACTGTGTGTTGGAAGCAGCCACAAAAATCAGTTCAATGAATGTATTGTGTTTGTTTGCTGCAGCAATTTAGCCCATTTTATATTCTATAAAAATGAATCTTAAGGAAATTTGGGGGGAAAATGTGATTTTGGCACTGAGTGCCAAATTAATCCTGCTTAATAAATATCTATTTTAGAAGAAGAAGCCTTTATTCGTCGCATGTACACAAGCACAGCAAAATTCCTCTTCTGCATTTAACCCATCTGAAGCAGTGAATACACACATGAGCAAAGGGCGCACACACACATACCCAGAGCAGTGGGCAGCTATGCTATAGCACCCAGGGAGCAGTTAAGGGTTAGGTGCCTTGCTCAAGGGCACTTCAGCCATGATACAGAGGGAGGGGAAAGTGCTGTTCATTCACTCAACTCCCCTCACATTTTTCCTGCTGGTCCCAGGAATTGAACTGGCGACCCTTTGGGGTGCTTCGCTAACCTTCAGGCCATGGCTGAATATTGATTAAAACATTTGCAGAGTTGATTAAGTATTATGAATGTCCACATCAATCAGCAGTGATCTTCATAGGGGTACACTGGTATTGATGCCCAACCATCATGTCATTAAGATGTCCAGATGAGCCTTATGTGGTTTAAAATACTGCTGTTTGATGGGAAGGTATGTGTTTTAGACGGTCAGGTGTTCCTACACTTACTGTGCTTTCATGAAACAGAATCCTGGCATGACAAAAATACCAGAGTTGCCCCATTAAGTAGCCTTTGCAACTGTTGTTCTTTAGAAAGCTCCTCATCCTATCAATGGTTTTTAGTCCTGTTTGAAAACAAGCAAAAATCAGATATAGAATGGATATATTTTTTTTCTGGAATTGCATGATAAAGAATTTTTGCAAATGGCATGTGAAGAACGAGACCGTCAATGACGGCGTAGCTCACTCCGACCCCGTCTAGTCCAGAAGGAATGATCTAAAGTGGGCCACTTTGCACAATAAAGGTTGCAAGCTATATACACTATATACAAGCTATATATAGAAGCTGTATACACCCTAGGAATACCGACCTATTTGCCAGAAAGAATCTAAAACAGCAAGGAATTAGCCTAGAAGAAATTATTTTTGTTGAACTGCTCATTAAGGCTTAATTAGTCCATAACTTCATTAATTAAGCAAATCTGGGTAGACGTTAAATGCACCCTAGATACCCCTACTGTCATGCCAGAAAGAATCAAAATCGGTGAAGAATTGAAGGAGAAGAAGCGATTTGTGTGGAAACTGCTTGTTAGGGCTTAATTACTCCATATCTTCATTATTAATTGCAATTATGCAAATTTGAGTAGAAGGTAGACTGTATGCACCCCAGGCAGACCTACCTTCCTGCCAAAAGAATAAAAATCAGTGAAGAACTGAGAGAGAAGAAGCGATGTGGACAACACTGGACGGACGACGGACAGCACAAGATGGCATAAGCTCATTGCCTGTCGGTAGGTGAGATATGGAGTTAGTGATCATCTGATCATTTTTCTTCTATTTTAATTTATTTCACCTATATTTTAACATTTGATGGAAAAAAAGTTCTTCTGCTTCCTTTAGACAGATTAGCATTTATGCTGCTGGTAAAAAAGTATGTTCATTAGCAGGCCGGAGAACAGCAGTATTGCTTATTGCTAAAATGAAAGAAAATAAAGCATTACACAATGCATCTTCTGTGTTTCTGCTGAATGCTGAAAATATTAAAGCAAAAGAGTTAAAAGCAAACAGTCAGAACAGCAATACTGCTGTCAGCTATAAATATAATTCACCACAAAACACCTTCAGTCCTGTGTGTATTCTCTCAGGATTCAGTCATGTGGTGGAGAAGCGTTTAATTACATGTGAAAAGCAGAATGACGCAGCCAGTCTGATCCATGCTCCTGTACATATAACCTATAAAGAAATTCTGCAATTTCTTCATGTGTCTGTGTGTCAAACCAGTACAATACTGAACAAGAGTGCTTTGAGAGCACAATATCCCCCACTGGCAACTAGGCCATAACTCTGGTAAAATGTGACTGAATTGAACGAAATTGCGATATGCAGATTACCGACATATAACAAAGAATCCTGCCATGTTTCGTGAAATTCCAACAAAAATTGTGAGAGGAGTTGATTTCAGAAGGTGAGTACCCTTCCCGGGACGGACGGAAGGATGGACGGACAGACAGACGGACGTCGCCATGACATAATCCCCCTTCGGGCCTTTTGGCCAGCGGGGGACAAAAGTGCTTAGAGTTTGATACAGGAGGTGTTCTGGGAAAATATTTACAGTACCATCAGGACCTTTTACTGTATTGCTACTGTAATACTGCTGTAACTATGCACAATATTATTGACTTTACTGTAAAACTGTGCACCAAATGACCATCGTCTGTACTTTTTAAGTTTTGATAACACATCATGGCTTCAATAATGCCAGCAAACTAAGTAAGTAAGTGCTGCTAATGTTTGCTAGCTAGCTACCAAAAAGCCTCAAATTTAAACAGGTAATCCATACAGTTAACAGCAGCTACTTATATACAAGTTATAATACCAATCATCAAACACTGGAAGCTTTGACTGATACTAAGCGAGATCATCGTTACACTGTGCTCCTCGACTAACATTAACATAGCTAGCTAATAGCTAACTCCTGCACTGTAAATAAAAAATGGCTTAGGCATGTCTTATTGAAATACCCCTAAATGTAACACTTAGAAGACATGTCTTGGGTATTTAAAAATACTTGAAATACATGTTTAGGGTATTTAGCAATGCCTGGACATGTCTTGTGTCTACGGATAGACGCCAGTGTCTTTATAATAGACACGCATGATTTCTTGCATCCTCCATATACACCCATGTCTTCCTAGAAGACACTGAAGTATTATTTAAATACCCCGGTGTTTCATGTAAATACCCTAGACACGTCTTTTTTTATAACAACATTCTAATAATCAATTATTTAAGATGTAGATTTGGCAATAAAGGTTTAAAGTGTAACTGTACAATTTCAGTGATATTTCAATCAATATTTAAAGGTCCCATGGCATGGTGGTTTGTTGATGCTTTAAACAGGATCGTGGAGGCTTCCGGATGTTATATCCACAGCCTTTCTCGAAATGAACCCTCGGAACGTAGATATAGCCTCCTGGGAGAAAGCCCCATTTCAGCACTTTTTCCAGTGCGTCGTTTTGCTAATGAGAAGCAGGAGGCGGGGAAGGGTAGAGGGTGGGGGCATGCCATGGGGGGAGGGGGGGCATGCCATGGGGGGAGGGGGGGCATGCCATGGGGGGAGGGGGAGGGGCTGCCGTCTGTCTCCCAAGCCGGCCGAGAGTGCTCCTCGTCGGGCACGGCCAGGCGGGCGAATGCCCTGGTCCGTCCGCCCTGTCTAAAAAAATGGTACAACTCGAGCCCATGGTAAAACTGGGACTTTGTCGGGTTTTTTTTCAGCCTGAGGCCCATGGTAAAACTGAGCAGTTTTACCATGGAGGAGTGGGGACTTTGCCGTTTACTCGCCTCTGGGAGAACCGCTGCCTCCACGGGCGGCCGGTGCCGCTGGAGGGCCGCCCGCGCGACCTCGGCTCCCGACAAAAGATTGGATCTAGGGCTGACTTTCAATGGATCGCAGCGATGGGGCTGCTCTGCCACTCACGACACCCCGGCCCAGAATCAGGGAAAAATACCGTGCGCTGACGTCATTAAGGTGCGACACGAGGAAATAAAATAAATTCAACAAATGTTTGGGTTTTTACTGAACAAACAAACAAATAAAATGAACGAGTGACTTAAAAAAAAGAATGTGGGTGTCTTTGTAAAAACTGTTTTGATTGGCTATTATAACAGAGGTAGCGCAGAGTACCTGGCTAACTGCAGGAAGCGGTTAGCTGCACAGCTAATGTAGCCATTGCAAACACACCGATTTTAAAACACGGCAAAACGACTTAACAGTTATACACTTACTTGTTCGGTGTTTGTTGCTGATGCGGCAGGGATGCTTGGTACGGACCCAGGCTTCAGTGACAGTTGATGTGCAAAACCTGCCCTGTACTGTCCCAAGTTGTGGAAACATTCATCAGGAAAATGCTTCCGACAAACATACACTGTCTTAGGTAGACTCGACGGCATATTATTGGAGTAAATAAAATTAAGCCACTGCATCTTCAGGGGCTCTCCCGTCGGCAGTAAAAACAGACTCTTTTCTGTGTTGTCACATCCATGTACAGCGCAATTTCCATGTTTCGCTCGCCATGTTGTGTCCTCCCTCTATGGTCTCCTCACTACAACTGGGCGGGGCAATCCATACAGCGGGTGGGAATCCAGAGGGGGGCCGTGGGGATCATCTCCCTTGCTGACATAGGCAAGGGAAGAGTTTATCAACGCGCCGTTTTGACGCGCCATTCTCAAATGTTGGGCATAGTTTGGTTTACACATTATGAAATTTCTAGCCACTCGGGTGACTTAAGAAGGTCAGAGGAACTCATTTTAACATTAAAAAACCTCAGAAAGTGAAAATTTCATACCATGGGACCTTTAAAGCGGTACTACTAAAATAGTCCAGACATTATTGTAGATAAACATTACAGTAAAAATGCTATAACTAGCATCTATAGCAACTACTACTAACTACATTCACCAAACACTTAATTGAGAAAACCTGTGTACCTACTTATTCATGCTATTATCTAATCAGCCAATCATGTGGCAGCAGTGCAAAGCATAATATCGTGCAGATACGGGCCAGCAGCTTTGGGCAATATTTACATCAATCATCTGAACAGGGGAAAAAAATGTGATCTCAGTGATTTTTTTTCCCCTGTGGCAGGAGTGTTGTTGCCAGACAGGCTGGTTTGAGTATTTCTATAACTGCTGATCTCTTGGGATTTTCAAGTACAACAGTCTCTAGAGTTTACACAGAATGGTGCTGTAAAGAAAAAGCATCCAGCGAGCAGCAGTTCTGCCAACGGAAGTGCTTTTTGATTTTTTTACATGCTACAATAATGAATATAACTACTCTGTACAACCATGGTGAGGAGAAAAGCACCTCAGCATGGACAACACGTCAAACCTTGAGGTGAATGGGCTCCAACAGCAAAAGACCACATCAGGTTCAACTTCTGTCAGCCAAGAACAGAAAGCTGAGGCTCTAATGGCCATAGGATCACCCAAACTGGACAGTTGAAGACAGGAAAAATGTGGGCTGGTCTGATGAATCTCAATTTCTTCTGAGGCACACAAATATAGGGTCAGAAATTCGTACCAAAAGCATGAATCCATGAGCCCCGTATTAGTAATGTTCCTAATAAAGTACTTAGTGAGTGTATCATTTTTTTCAGTCTTTATTTTTTTTCAGTGTGCAGTTGCTCGTGTGATAGTTTCCCCTGATTACTTTTGCATGAAAATTATGTAACCCCCCTCGAGCTATATTTATTTGCAATCTCAAGTCAAGTCAAGTCAACTTTATTGTCAGATATGCTATACATGCTCAACATACAGCACAGATGAAATTTCAGTCCTCTCTGACCCACGGTGCAAACAGGCAATGCAATAAATAAAAATAAAAATAGAATAATTGAAAAAAAAAAAAAACCCAAACAAACAATATAAACAGTATAAACACTCTAGATAGGAACTAGACATAGACTAAACACTCAGACAAACAATATAAACAGTATAAATAAACAGTATAAACACTAGATAAGAAGAACTAGACATAGACTAAACACTCAGACAATATAAACACTAGATAAGAACTAGACAAAGACTAAACACTCAAACAGACAATATAAACAGTATAAACACTCTAGATAGGAACTAGACATAGACTAAACACTCAGACAACCAATATAAACAGTATAAATAAACAGTATAAACACTAGATAAGAAGAACTAGACATAGACTAAACACTCAGACAATATAAACAGTGTAAACACTAGATAAGAACTAGACAAAGACTAAACACTCAAACAGACAGTATAAACAGTATAAACACTCTAGATAGGAACTAGACATAGACTAAACACTCAGACAAACAATATAAGCAGTATAAATAAACAGTATAAACACTAGATAAGAAGAACTAGACATAGACTAAACACTCAGACAATATAAACAGTGTAAACACTAGATAAGAACTAGACAAAGACTAAACACTCAAACAGACAATATAAACAGTATAAACACTCTGGATAGGAACTAGACATAGACTAAACACTCAGACAAACAATATAAACAGTATAAATAAACAGTATAAACACTAGATAAGAAGAACTAGACATAGACTAAACACTCAGACAATATAAACAGTGTAAACACTAGATAAGAACTAGACAAAGACTAAACACTCAAACAGACAGTATAAACAGTATAAACACTCTAGATAGGAACTAGACATAGACTAAACACTCAGACAAACAATATAAGCAGTATAAATAAACAGTATAAACACTAGATAAGAAGAACTAGACAAAGACTAAACACTCAGACAATATAAACAGTATAAACACTCTAGATAGGAACTAGACATAGACTAAACACTCAGACAAACAATATAAACAGTATAAATAAACAGTATAAACACTAGATAAGAAGAACTAGACATAGACTAAACACTCAGACAATATAAACAGTGTAAACACTAGATAAGAACTAGACAAAGACTAAACACTCAAACAGACAGTATAAACAGTATAACACTCTAGATATGAACTAGAAACACTCATATATATATATATATATATATATATATATATATATATATATATATATATATATATATATATATATATATATATATATATACACACACACACAAATTGGTTCAAATAAACAAACAGTCATGGCCAGCATGAAAAAGCCTAAATGTGGCTACAGATTTCAATCTAGCTACACACTAGACAAAGATTAAGCAGGGAGATGAAGATCAGATGAAGATAAATTTTTTGGCAGTTGTATTAACCACAGAGCTTATTTAAATGTAGACTCAGTCCAGGTAGCATGGAAAAATCCTCTACTCTGGAGCTCAGGTCTGCTAGACACTTGAATGCAAATTGTCTTGGAATGGAAATACATACGAGGAATGTGAAGAATGGAACCAGGATAAGAACTTGATCGTACTTTTTCTGTCATACGCTTTTCTGTCAGTATCTGTACATTTTATTCACATGGTCATGCTTATGCAGATGAATGAAAAGTGGTTTCTTAAAAATCTTAAGAAACCCTCGTGAAGGTAATATGGTATAGAAATGTAAGGCTAGCCACACCCTCATCATGCACTAAGTCCTCCCATGGCTGTTTCCTATGGCTTATTGAATAAGTAGTGCAGGAGTGGAACAGAGGCAGCTGGGGTTTTGGGTGGAAATAGAAACTGCCATTTTACACAACCTCCTCATCCGACCCTAGTCTTTGTAATCTATAGTTGTGTGGCGAACGTCTCTCTGGGTTCAAACTGGTGATTATGGGTGGAGTGCTGCTGGACTGCGTAGCAGCCTGGAGCTTGACTGGAGACAAACTTTAGCTCTGTCCTACAAAGAGGAAACTTCTACTTCTTATTGTTCTCTCTCCCACTTTCTCTTAGTAGCACATAAAAAAACAATAACTAATTGAGATTGCAGGCAGCTTAAGCTTGGAATGAAGAAGGAGGATTTTTTTTTAAAGACAGTGCAACTTATAATGTGGGTAGAAGTTGTTTTGAAACCAAAAATGTTGAATTACAGTTGGGGAAAAATGGCCAGCATGAAAAAGCCTAAATGTGGCTACAGATTTCATCATCATCTGATATATGACCATTCTTTTTTTCATCTTTCTTTCTTCAACAGAAAATTGGGGCGTCCTTCAAGTTAAGCAGCTTCATATATAATATTTTATATATAATCTAAAACATAGTTACCCAATATGGCTTTATGACATGTATTTTAGCAAACTAGTCTCCCTTACCCTTACTCCCTTGTATTATAGCCAACCACTGATTGGTATAATAAAACAACTCCAGTTTAATAACAAACATAAGTCATTTTTTATTACCCAAAGCCAACAATCTTCTGATTAAAGCCACTTAAACCTAATTTAGGCCATTTAACAACACTTGAGTATCGCAGCAAGTTATGAAGGATTTATAACATTTATTTTTCCGTCACTCTTCATATGAAAAGACTAACGAGTACATTGTAACCGTCCTCACAAAGCTCCTGAACCAAAAGTTGCCTCGTTTTAAAGCCCCCTGCTTTTATGAACGGAAGCCCAGCGTTTGAAGTGTTGTCAGAAGCCACATGCTTGCTGAAAGCACTGTTAGCGGGTGGGAGATGGGGGGCCAACAAAGCCTAATAATCATGCACACACACACACACACACACACACACACACACACACACACACACACACACACACAGAGATTGCATACATCCGCAAAACAGGGACCAGGGCACCAGTAAATTGGACATTTCAGTGTCTGTCTTTAGGGCTTTAGAATAGCTTTTAAATATAAAGTGCTCATCAGCTGAGGCGAGGTTTTATTTTTCCATCTCTCTTCTAATCATGTATTGTTAAATGAATTTTAGCCAAGCATTTTTATTCTGTCATAATGTTTGACTATAGTAAAGGTGAGAATATTGAGAGAGATTTCATTGCCTTGTCATATATGCCATATATCATTAACATCTGGGCGGCACGGTGGTGTAGTGGTTAGCGCTGTTGCCTCACAGCAAGAAGGTCCGGGTTCGAGCCCCGTGGCCGGCGAGGGCCTTTCTGTGCGGAGTTTGCATGTTCTCCCCGTGTCCGCGTGGGTTTCCTCCGGGTGCTCCGGTTTCCCCCACAGTCCAAAGACATGCAGGTTAGGTTAACTGGTGACTCTAAATTGACCGTAGGTGTGAATGTGAGTGTGAATGGTTGTCTGTGTCTATGTGTCAGCCCTGTGATGACCTGGCGACTTGTCCAGGGTGTACCCCGCCTTTCGCCCGTAGTCAGCTGGGATAGGCTCCAGCTTGCCTGCGACCCTGTAGAACAGGATAAAGCGGCTACAGATAATGAGATGAGATGAGATGAGATCATTAACATCCTTTAGACATACAGTATCAAGACAGTGCTTTCCATGAGACTCGAACACACTACTGTGCCTAAAGTGTTATGACATAAAGGTGTACGCTTTAACCCCTTACATCCATCCATCCATCCATCCATTATCTGTAGCCGCTTATCCTGTTCTACAGGGTCACAGGCAAGCTGGAGCCTATCCCAGCTGTCTATGGGCGAGAGGCGGGGTACACCCTGGACAAGTCGCCAGGTCATCACAGGGCTGATACACAGAGACAAACAATCATTCACACTCACATTCACACCTACAGTCAATTTAGAGCCACCAATTAGCCTAACCTGCATGTCTTTGGACTGTGGGGGAAACCGGAGCACCCAGAGGAAACCCATGCAGACACGGGGAGAACATGCAAACTCCACACAGAAAGGCTCCGGTCGGCCACGGGGCTCGAACCGAGAACCTTCTTGCTGTGAGGTGACAGTGCTAACCACTACACCACCTAATCAAATTTCCTATTCAGTTGCATAATCAGATGTTGCTTGATTAAACATACTTTTTCCCCTTCTTCTTTTTAATCTTCTTTTTTCTCTACTTCTATGTTGGGGTGATGATGATAGGCTGAGCCAGTAGGGTTAAGGGCCTTACCCAAGGGCCTAACAGTGGCTGCTTGGTAGTGCTGGGGCTCAAACCCCAGCTCAGTAATCCAGAGCCTTAACCAGTCAAACCACCGCTGCTCCAAATACGTGGTGTTGTTTTTTTTTAAATAAAAAATATAATATGGGTCTAAAAAACCATCTAATTTGTATATTGGCTTTTTGCCCATATAAGACATACAGATTTAAACCCAGGATCATCCATATGTTCAATGGAATGGTTTACAAACTGTTAAACTTCCTGTGTTAGTATAAACGACTTGATCCAAAGATAATCACAGATAAAAACTTTGAATGATCCATGGATTCTTATACACAAAACCACCATGATAACATGCCCAGTTGGCTTTCTGTAATACACTATTTAATGAAACCTAATGAGCATGCAACCAATTTGAGTGGTTAGATACCTCCCCATACCGTATGTGTTTCGCTGCTTGTAGCAGCTTGTGTGCAGATGTTTTTGTGTGAACTACTTGCTCCAGGCAGGTTTAAAGCAAAATTGTATACTTAGATTGGACTCCATGTAGGTACCTCATTAGGAAGAGGCCTATCAGTCAGTTGGCATCTTTTATGTTACAGTAAGTGAAATCAGAACAAGGCTTCCCTACAGTGGCGTGGTTTATTTTCCTTGTTAAAAAAATGAGTAACACACTTTTAAAATTAAACAGATTTTTAATATGAAAATGTGGCTTGAAGTCAATCATTTGAACACATGTAGGTTTCCTTCATATTGTTCCTTGAATTCAGCCTTATTTATCTACGACAAAGTCCTTTTCTAAAAATTTCATCTCTGATTATTAATCAAAGAGCAGACATAAACCTCATCTCATCTCATTATCTCTAGCCGCTTTATCCTTCTACAGGGTCGCAGGCAAGCTGGAGCCTATCCCAGCTGACTACGGGCGAAAGGCGGGGTACACCCTGGACAAGTCGCCAGGTCATCACAGGGCTGACACATAGACACAGACAACCATTCACACTCACATTCACACCTACGGTCAATTTAGAGTCACCAGTTAACCTAACCTGCATGTCTTTGGACTGTGGGGGAAACCGGAGCACCCGGAGGAAACCCACGCGGACACGGGGAGAACATGCAAACTCCGCACAGAAAGGCCCTCGCCGGCCCCGGGGCTCGAACCCAGGACCTTCTTGCTGTGAGGCGACAGCGCTAACCACTACACCACCATGCCGCCAGACATAAACCTAAAAAAATAAATAAACACACACACAGAAAAGAAAACTACATTGTGCTTCTTTCCATCCTTTCGCTCCGTCCTGTGTGCTTTGCATCTGGGAGAGTAATAGTTGTGTAGCTGGGGATACACACCTTTTTGTGTGTTCAGTGTCAGTTTGTGTACACACACTTGTGTGCTAAGGCAGTTAGTTGCATGCTGTCATGCTGTGAGACACACTTCAAGAACTTTTGCTGGTAGTTAAGGGGCAGAGAGGATCAGCTCGTTGGCGCCTGCTTTTGCCAAGGTGCTTCTGTTGCCCAGCAGGTGAGGAAACTAACACATACACACAGACTCCCATACAAACTCATGCAGGCTTTACAGCATCAGGAATCACTTCAGACTTACAGCGCACTCCCTGCCAAGTCACACCCTGCAACATAACACGTGTGCTGTTTGATCAAGCAGGCTGGATTGCTTGAATAAGGAGCTCGAAAGTGCGTTTAAATGCTTTTCCAGTTGCCATTTCAGCTTTAGCGGCGTGTACTGACGATCATGCTGTAAGTTACAGTATCTGACAGATACATTTACACACAAATCATTGTTGCAGCATCACATCTATAATTAAGTTTGCTTATCACAACACTGCTCAACACTACTTGATTCTGATTGGTCCAAAAGCAAAGTGATTTTTTTTTTTCATTTTAATAACAGCAGCTCAGGCAGTAGGTTTATATTCATTCTATTTATCATTCTAATACATTATTATTTCTATAATAGCAACTTACTCAGGGACGTACACAGGAGGCATTTATTTCTCACTGATAGTAGTATTCTCAAGTGTCAGTCTTTGTAACACTCAGACATAAAACTGTAAAGGTACTGTAACCCCAAATTAGAAAAAGTTGGGATTGTAAAGCATCCACCACTTTATAATGCTGCCATTCCTCCTCACAACACTTTAAAGATGTTTAGGGACCGAAGACACCAAGTGATGAATTGTTTCAGGTGTTATTTTGTCCCATTCTTCTTGCAAACGGGTCTTAAGGTGTGCAACAGTGCAGGGTCGTCTGCATATTTTTCATTTCAAAATTCACCACACATTCTCTATTGCTGACAGAGGGGACAGGCACCCTCTTCTTCCACAGCCATGCCTTTGTAATGTAACTTCCTTGGTACTGTCAACAATAGATAAACTTTATTAATTCATCCAGCCGACAGGCGATGAGCTTATGCCATCATGTGTTGTCCGTCATCTGTCGTCCGTCCGGCGTCATCCACGTTTCACGAAAATTGCTTCTTCTCCCTCAATTCTTCACTGATTTTGATTCTTTCTGGCATGAAGGTAGGGGTACCTAGGGTGCATATAACTTCTACCCGGATTTGCTTAATTACAATTTTTAAAGCTAGACGGCCTTTTGATTTCATAAAATCAGTGAAATTTAGTTCCCTCTGAAATTTGGTCATTGTGATATATGTTTATTTCTGTAATATCTAAAAAAACAAAACAAAAAAAACCCAGGCCATTCTGTGGCTGGGAAGTTATTTAATTTGAGGGGATTCACGAGCAAATAATGTGCATGAAATTGCTCACTTTGCGCAGTCAAGCAGACAGAGGAAGTCCGTCCCTGTGTCCGAAATCGCTCATTCGGTCACTACTCCCTACTCCCTATATAGGGAATTACTATATAGAGGACTATATAGTGAGCTCATTGGTAAAATGAAAAAACTCTTTCGGACACTTGTCCGTCGCACTGATATTTACATCATTACTGTCACCCAATTAAAACATGCCAGATCAGCCGGCTGGTGGGTTTTCAAAATAATAAATACATGCATGTATTTTTGTGATAAATCCATATTATACTGAGCGCATTTCCCACATTAATCAATACAAAGTACCTGCATCTTTCAGTTCTTTTTAAATCAAGGCTGAATACTTTCTTCTTTGCCGCTGCCTTTTATTCAATCAAATTTGAGACTTTTAATTTGATTTCTTTCAGCGCGACCGCAATGCATGATGGGATATATTGCTTTGGTTAGTGACCATCGGTTGTACACTACTTTTCGTGATGCATTGTGGGATACTTTGAGTGCACTATATAGGGTGTAAATAATCCTCACTAAGGTTTCGGACAGCACTACAAAATGGTGCCCCCACTATACGGTGCCCTATATAGTGAGTAGGGAGCGATTTCGGACACAGGGTACAGTGGGGCAAAAAAGTATTTCGTCAGTCACCAATTGTGCAAGTTCTCCCACTTAAAAAGATGAGAGAGGCCTGTAATTTTCATCATAGGCATACCTCAACTATGAGAGACAAAATGAGAAAAAAATCCAGAAAATCACATTGTCTGATTTTTAATGAATTTATTTGCAAATTATGGTGGAAAATGGCGGCACGGTGGTGTAGTGGTTAGCGCTGTCACCTCACAGCAAGAAGGTCCGGGTTCGAGCCCCGTGGCCGGCGAGGGCCTTTCTGTGTGGAGTTTGCATGTTCTCCCCGTGTCCGTGTGGGTTTCCTCCGGGTGCTCCGGTTTCCCCCACAGTTCAAAGACATGCAGGTTAGGTTAACTGGTGACTCTAAATTGACCGTAGGTGTGAATGTGAGTGTGAATGGTTGTGTGTGTCTATGTGTCAGCCCTGTGATGACCTGGCGACTTGTCCAGGGTGTACCCCGCCTTTCGCCCGTAATCAGCTGGGATAGGCTCCAGCTTGCCTGTGACCCTGTAGAACAGGATAAAGCGGCTAGAGATAATGAGATGAGATGAGATTATGGTGGAAAATAAGTATTTGGTCAATAACAAAAGTTTATCTCAATACTTTGTTATATACCCTTTGTTGGCAATGACAGAGGTCAGACGTTTTCTGTAAGTCTTCACAAGGTTTTCACACACTGTTGCTGGTATTTTGGCCCATTCCTCCATGCAGATCTCCTCTAGAGCAGTGATGTTTTGGGGCTGTCGCTGGGCAACACGGACTTTCAACTCCCTCCAAAGATTTTCTATGGGGTTGAGATCTGGAGACTGGCTAGGCCACTCCAGGACCTTGAAATGCTTCTTACGAAGCCACTCCTTCGTTGCCCGGGCGATGTGTTTGGGATCATTGTCATGCTGAAAGACCCAGCCACGTTTCATCTTCAATGCCCTTGCTGATGGAAGGAGGTTTTCACTCAAAATCTCACGATACATGGCCCCATTCATTCTTTCCTTTACACGGATCAGTCGTCCTGGTCCCTTTGCAGAAAAACAGCCCCAAAGCATGATGTTTCCACCCCCATGCTTCACAGTAGGTATGGTGTTCTTTGGATGCAACTCAGCATTCTTTCTCCTCCAAACACGACAAGTTGAGTTTTTACCAAAAAGTTCTATTTTGGTTTCATCTGACCATATGACATTCTCCCAATCCTCTTCTGGATCATCCAAATGCTCTCTAGCCAACTTCAGACGGGCCTGGACATGTACTGGCTTAAGCAGGGGGACACGTCTGGCACTGCAGGATTTGAGTCCCTGGTGGCGTAGTGTGTTACTGATGGTAGCCTTTGTTACTTTGGTCCCAGCTCTCTGCAGGTCATTCACTAGGTCCCCCCGTGTGGTTCTGGGATTTTTGCTCACTGTTCTTGTGATCATTTTGACCCCACGGGGTGAGATCTTGCGTGGAGCCCCAGATCGAGGGAGATTATCAGTGGTCTTGTATGTCTTCCATTTTCTAATAATTGCTCCCACAGTTGATTTCTTCACACCAAGCTGCTTACCTATTGCAGATTCAGTCTTCCCAGCCTGGTGCAGGTCTACAATTTTGTTTCTAGTGTCCTTTGACAGCTCTTTGGTCTTGGCCATAATGGAGTTTGGAGTGTGACTGTTTGAGGTTGTGGACAGGTGTCTTTTATACTGATAACGAGTTCAAACAGGTGCCATTAATACAGGTAACGAGTGGAGGACAGAGGAGCCTCTTAAGAAGTTACAGGTCTGTGAGAGCCAGAAATCTTGCTTGTTTGTAGGTGACCAAATACTTATTTTACCGAGGAATTTACCAATTAATTCATTAAAAATCCTACAATGTGATTTCCTGGATTCTTTCCCCCCATTCTGTCTCTCATAGTTGAAGTGTACCTATGATGTAAATTACAGGCCTCTCTCATCTTTTTAAGTGGGAGAACTTGCACAATTGGTGGCTGACTAAATACTTTTTTGCCCCACTGTATGTGCGCATGCGCAGGTTTACCTGCTTCTTCTTCTTTTGGGTTTTACGGCAGCTGACATCCATAGTGTTGCATTACTGGCATCTACAGTTTTACCTTGACCGTGCACTGACAGTTACATCATTCTGTTGCTAACCGAACAGCTGATCACACCGAGGTGCTCACTGACCACCGATATTTATTAGTTTGGTCCTGCGTTTCCTTTCCTTCCCAACATGTCTTTTCTTCTTGCTTTCCATAACTGTAGTCGGGTGAAAGTCTTTTCTTCTTGCTTTCCGTTACTGTAGTTACATCATTCTGTTGCTAACTGAACAGCTGATCACACCGAGGTGCTCGCTGACCGCCAATATTTATTAGTTTGGTCCTGCATTTCCTTTCCTTCCCAACATAATGTATTTTCTTCTTGCTTTCTGTTACTGTAGTCAGGTACTGTACTGTAGTTCCATGACTGAAGTCTTTCACGTTTCATTCGCACACTCATGTCCTCCATTGTTCTCTCCTGTTTCAAATTTGTATCCCACAATGCCTTGCATGAATGAGGAAAGCCTAGCACGTGATGCATGATGTAGTATCTTGAATTGGGTCATGGTGAAGCAGGAAAAAATAGCGGAGAATTTAGAGCCACGTGGCCCTAAACTCATTAATTGTTCTATTTTAAAAAACCTAATAAAATTGGAAGTCTGTGATTTGAATTCAGTAACTTTCGGTCCATTAAACAAAAATAATTGGGTGTCAGGAAAAATTCTTTTTATGATCTAAACCTGAAAAATCTGAAAGGCAGTCTACCTTTAATGAAGTTATGGACTAATTAAGCCTTAATGAGGAGTTCAACAAAAATCACTTCTTCTCAGTCAATTCCTTGCTGATTTAGATTCTTTCTGGCAAATAGGTTGGTATTCCTAGGGTGTATATAGCGCCTATATATAGCTTGTATATAGTGTATCTAGCTTGCAACATTTATTGCGCAAGGTGGCCCACTTTAGATCGTTCCGTCTGGACTAGACAGGGCCAGAGTGAACTACGCCGTCAATGACGGTCTTGTATTGCATGTGGTTCTTTGATGTAAACGTGATGAAGTTTGGGTGCACTGACACATCATATATACAAATACAGTCAAATTCAACACAATATCAGAGCTGATGAATATTTTTATTTTCTATATATTATACCATGAACTTTTGCATACCAGATAAAACTTTTCCCTAATATGATAAGAAATGAGGTGGCAGGGTGCTGTAGTGGTTAGCACTGTCGCCTCACAGCAAGAAGGTTCTGGGTTCAAGCCGGAGGTCTTTCTGTGTGGAGTTTGCATGTTCTCCCCGTGTCTGCATGGATTTCCTCCGGGTGCTCCAGTTTCCCCCACAGTCCAAAGACATGCAGGTTAGGCTAATTGGTGGCTTTAAATTGACTGTAGGTGTGAATGGTTGTTTGCCTCTGTGTGTCAGCCCTGCGATGACCTGGTGACTTGTCCAGGGTGTACCCTGTCTCTTGCCCATAGTCAGCTGGGATGGGCTCCAGCTTGCCTGCAACCCTGCACAGGATAAGCGGCTACAGCTGATGGATGGATAAGAAATGGTTAGAGATGAAGCTACATACTACACTGGAGATGGGAATTGCCATTTCTTCCATTCATGATTAAACCACGGGATAGCTGTCTGTTTGCAGGTCTGAAAGCAAAGCATGATGTCAGGTGAGGACTCTGGGCAGAATACTTCAGTCTCACGGGAAATACCTAGAACATTTTCAATGGAGCAGTGTGTGTGTGTGTGTGTGTGTGTTTTAAGAGACTGTGAGTGAGTTGATGATTCATGTTTAAAAGGCTCAGACATAGATAGAGACCTAAGTTATACTTATGAAAAGAGGTATCATAACCCTGAGGTGTTCAAGGAGTGCCGTCTAAATGCTTCTTTAACTGTACATAAAATCTTTTTGGGGCGGCATGGTGGTGTAGTGGTTAGCACTGTCGCCTCACAGCAAGAAGGTCCGGGTTCGAGCCCCGTGGCCGGCGAGGGCCTTTCTGTGTGGAGTTTGCATGTTCTCCCCGTGTCCGCGTGGGTTTCCTCCGGGTGCTCCGGTTTCCCCCACAGTCCAAAGACATGCAGGTTAGGTTAACTGGTGACTCTAAATTGAGCGTAGGTGTGAATGTGAGTGTGAATGGTTGTCTGTGTCTATGTGTCAGCCCTGTGATGACCTGGCGACTTGTCCAGGGTGTACCCCACCTTTCACCCGTAGTCAGCTGGGATAGGCTCCAGCTTGCCTGCGACCCTGTAGAAGGATAAAGCGGCTAGAGACAATGAGATGAGATGAGATGAGAAAATCTTTTTGGTGGCTTCTACCCAGACATTGCACAGTAACAAAACCAAACAGAGTGAATACATACTGTATGCATCATGCACTATTTAGGTGTTCCTGATTACATTATTTTGCATTGTTTTTTAAAGCAGATGATTTTAATAAGCAGCTAAGCTGATAATCAGCTCACTAAATTTCCCTGAAGAAGGTACTCATATCTAGCTAGCTACACGTATAAGCAAACCAAAAATTTCCCAAATAAATGCCCATCATCAAAAACAAGCAAAAACAAATTGTCCAATAAATGTTGAGATATTTTTTTTCTGTGTAAAACCCACCCACCAATAAATTCACTGACTTCCAGTGAAGCTGTGCATCCAGGCAGGACCCGAAAGGACACACTAAAAGCCTGTGGTCCAATGAGCAGTAATCTTAGCTTCCATTAAAACATAGTGTAGCGCCCCCCTAGCTGACCTGGCTATTTGTTGGAGTGCGCTCCCCGAATCCATGTATGGCGAGAGATCTCTCTCTCTCTATGTAGTTAACTAATGCTCTAATTTATGTAATCAGAAATGTCTTTGAATGTTGCTATTTAAACTACTTAATGATGCTAATCATGACACTAGGCTATGGTTTTACACATGAGACCTACCAGGCTCATCATATGTGAGTCTAATAGTAGCCTTCACTGTTCTCTGAGGTCTTAGCTTAGGTCTGATCTTATCAGCTTTCTGGACCTCGTCCACATCTTCATGGGCAGTTTCAGCTTCCGAGGTCTCTTTTGGAGCCTCATCTCCACTACGCTCTTCCTCCCTCTCATCCCCATGGCCAGGTTCAGAGTTGCTTTCCTCCGGTTCGGATTCTGGTTCTTTTCCGTCATCAGGTTCAACTTCAGGTTCATGATCTGATTCTCTTCCAGGGTCATGATCAGGTAAGGAGTTACGGTCTTCCACTTCAGGAGTGAAAGATAAGTCTTCTTCTACTTCAACTACTGGCCTGGAGGCATTAGTCACTCTCTGCGCTAGCTCTCTCCAGGACGTTGAGTCATGCGGAGGAACATAGTAGCCCCAGTCAGAGGACGAATTGGAAAACTCTTCTAGCTCTTGAGCCTCCGGACTTAAGTCCCTTGGCCGAGGGTCTGCTCTGGTTCTTGGCTTGGCAGGAGGGTCTTGGACCTGTTTGGTGGTGGGCATCCTCACCAGCTGGCCAATAGGAAGAAGATGGTCCCTATGGATGGTCTTGGTTCCTGGTCTTCCATCCTCCCTTCTGATTTTAAACACAGGTAGGTTGGGCATCTTTTCCACTATAACGTAGGGCTCCTGATTCCACCTGCTCTCCAGCTTGTGCTTTCCTCGCAGTCCTAAGTTCCGAGCAGAACCCTGTCGCCACTTTCCAAGGACTGAAATGTAACTCTGTGATCATACAACCTCTTGTTCCTTTGGTGTCTCTTGTCTGCAGCTTCAGAAGCTAGCTTGTAGGCTTGCTTTAGATCTTCTTTAAGCTTAGTGACAAATCTGGTGTGGCACACGTCCTCAATACCATCAGGGGACGTTCCAAAACACAAGTCTACAGGAAGTCTTGCCTCTCGGCCGAACATTAGGTGGTAAGGCGAATATCCTGTAGCATCACACTTCATACTATTGTACGCATGTACTAAGTAAGGTACGTGTTGACTCCAACTTCGCTTTTTCTCACTTCCTAGTGTACCGAGCATGGAGATCAAAGTTCGGTTGAATCTCTCTGGCTGCGGATCTCCTTGCGGATGATACGGCGTCGTCCGCGACTTGTGTATCCCCATCAAGGTAAGTAGCTCTCGGATTAAACGGCTCTCAAAATCTCTTCCTTGATCTGAATGGATTCTGGAAGGTAATCCATAATGAACAAAGTATTTTTCCATCAGGACTTTGGCCACAACAGGAGCTTTCTGGCTTTTTGTTGGGAAAGCCTGGGCATATCTGGTGAAATGATCAGTGACTACTAACACGTTGCTTATACCTTTAGAGTCAGGCTCCATAGAAAGAAAGTCCATGCACACTAGGTCCATGGGCCCTTGACTTATGATTTGGTGCAATGGAGCAGCTCTCTGCACAGGTGTCTTATGGGAAACACACTCTCCACAGTTCTTGATGTATGCTTCCACATGCACTGACATCCCAGGCCAAAAGAAACGACTTCTGAGCAGGTCAAGGGTTCTCTCTTGTCCGAGGTGCCCTAGGTCATCATGCAGAGCGCGCATAACCATCTCCCGGAACTCTCTCGGCAAGACAAGCTGACTGACCACTTCTCCAGATGACCTCTTACTAAACCGGTACAACAGCCCCTCTTTCATGGCTAGCTTCCCAGCTTCTCTTTTCAGTCTCAGCAGCTCTTGATTTATGTTCCCATCCTCGGGCCAATGTCCATACTTCAAGGCTTGGATGGCTGGTCCAATGGCCTCATCATCTTCTTGAGCTTTCTTTATGTTCTGTTTGGACATGAGCTCCAATGACTTCAATTCCATGTGCGATGGAAAGGCATAAATGTCTGGAATACAGTGGGGAGATGCTCCAAGCTGAGCGACATATGCTAGTGAGCTGGCACCTTCCTTGACAACAGATCGGCATCCACGTTCTGACGCCCGGGGCGATACTGAACATCAAATTCGTACGTCGATAAAGCAGCAAGCCAGCGATGCCCTACCGCATTGAGCTTGGCTGTAGACAGTACGTATGTTAGCAGGTTGTTATCCGTGCGTACGGTGAATCTGACCCCATACAAGTACTCATGAAACTTATCAACTACAGCCCACTTGAGTGACAAGAATTCAAGCTGGTGTATGGGGTAGTTTCTTTCGGATGAGCTTAGCTTTCGACTTGCAAAAGCAACTGGTCTCAGGCCCTCAGGGTGCTCTTGATATAGGACAGCACCAAGACCCTTTAGGCTTGCGTCAACATGCAGGATGTAGGGCTTTTGAGGATTGGCAAACGCCAGTACAGGTGCATGTGTCAGACAGAGTATTATGCTATGAAATGCCTCCGTGCAAGATTCATCCCATCTATCCCCGAAGGGCTCAGACTCTTTTAGATAAACTTTGTTCATGGCTGAAGACGGTTTCTTACTTTTCTGAGTAGGAGCATAGCCCTTGGTGAGCTCAGTCAATGGCCTAACAATTGCTGAATAGTTTTGAATAAAACGGCGATAATAGCCACAAAATCCAAGAAAGGATTGCAGCGTCTTCAGGTTCGTCGGCCTTGGCCATGTTGCAACAGCCTCGATTTTGTCTGGATCTGGGGCGACACCCTCTGCAGACACTATATGCCCCAGGTACTTCACCCTTGGCAGACAGATCTGGCACTTGTCCACAGAGAGCTTCAGCCCAACCTCCCCAAGGCGATCTAGGACCTTGAGCAGTCTCTCCTCGTGTTCTTCAAGCGTCCTCCCGAACACGATCAGATCGTCCAGGTATACTAGTACTTGTAAAAGGTTCATATCTCCAACAGCTTTCTCCATTAACCTTTGAAAGGTCGCTGGAGCGCCTGTGATTCCTTGCGGCATTCTTTCGAATTGAAAGAACCCCAGTGGGCAAATAAAGGCCGTTTTCTCTTTGTCGTCTTCGGACATGGCTATATGGTAGTACCCAGAGCGCAAGTTCAGAACAGAAAACCACTGACTTCCTGACAGGGTGTTCAGTGCATCTTCAATGCAAGGCGTCGTATACTGGTCAGGGATTGTGCGGCTGTTCAGCAGTCGGTAATCTATGCACATCCTAATAGAGCCATTTTTCTTTCGTACGACTACAATTGGTGACGCATAGGGGCTTCGAGACTCAGTAATGATTCCTGCCTGTAGCAGTTCTTGTAAATGCTTCCTCACATCTTCAATATCTGCAGGAGCTAGTCGGCGTGACCGCTCACGAAAAGGCCGGGGATCAGAGACGGATTCTGTGCTCTACACCTTTGGCTAACCCCACGTCCCACTCATGCATTGAGAATACATGTGACTTCTGTGCTAGTTTCTGTCTTAGTCTGTTCTTCCATGATTCAGAGATTGGGGTGTCTCCAAAGTTTATTAAGCTTGCATCAAACTCAGTGCAAGCAGTCTCTTTAGGGGGAATAGTCGCGACTGAGTCAATGTGATACATGCAGCCAATCACTGTTCCAACAGGTATGGATGTTTCTCTCGTGTATTCATTCTTGACTAACACTCTGAAGATGTTGACATCCAATGCGCCACTGGGCACAACCATGGGATGGAGGAACACACCAGCGGGCAATGCAGATTTGGGTGATGCATCGATCATCAGTATCTCTTGTTCAACTGGCTTCAGTAACTCAACTTTGCACACTACCTGTGTGTCGCCTTCCGGTGGGATGTTCAGAGGGCCTGGACCCAGCCATCTAACGCAACCAACCTCATCTTCATGCACAGGGATAGCACCACTATGGAGAGTGGATTCTTCTTCATTAACACTAACACGGAGACCTAGTGTTCGCTCAACACGTGCAACATCCACACCATTGTCTTGACACTGTTTCACCAGGCGTCTAACATGGCTAGCATTGGTGCCCACAATGACAGATGTCGGATCTTCAGCTCTGGGGCTAGGACATATGAGAGCAAGGACAGTCACCGTCTGACTGATTCCTAACACCTCAGCTGGATATTCAATGTCAACCACCACATACCCACAATAGGGATAGCTAACACCCGTTTCACTTAATCCCCAGAGGGACAGACCAGACATGGGCTGAATAGGGACATCAGACAGATGCTTCTGGTACCATGGTGCAAATATAATTGTCACCTGCGAGCCACTGTCTAACAGAGCAGTGCAGGAGTGCCCATTAATCTTCAATGGCACTAAACTGGGCGGACCAACTAGACCCTCAGGGATGCAGGCGTTTTCTGGCACATCAGCAGCGCTTTTCTTCACTACACTGTTCACTCCACTAGCAGTGGCATCAGCTGGTTGTTTTTTGACAGTTTCAAAGCTTGGATAAGTCTCTTGATAACTTTGGCTTGGTTCTCTGGGTTCTCACACTTCCCTGCAAAATGCCCATTCTCCCCGCAGCGATAACAAAAATACTCATCAGAGCGTTTGGCTGATCTCTGTGGAGAGCTGGCAACTGGGTTTGGCGTATTTACAGCTGAAATAGCAGCTTGAGGCTCAGGCGCTTTCTGAGTAACTTTCTGTTGCAGGCGTTTCACCTCTTGCTTCAATGCTGTCAGTTCACTGTCAGCGCAATGTTCATTTGATACAGGTTTAAGGGGAGTTTTCTCAGTGCTACCCAGCATAGCTGAAGCTGGCTTAGACACTGCAGCAGTGACTAAAGACTTGAGCTCTTTTATTTCTGATTTCAAGCTCTGAAGTTCAGACTGCTTAACATCACTATCTTGCCTTAGATAGGCACTCTGCACAAAGGGACTGATTTTCTTTCGTGAGGCTTCATATTCCTCTTCTTCTCTTATTTCTTTTAACAGTTGGAGAAAAGATGGCGGGATCAGTTTCCTCTCTCTCAGACGCAGATTGACTACCATCAAATCAGAGGAGACAGCACCACGCAGCAACTGATCTAGTCTTGCTCGGTCTACATAAGCAGGAGGGAGACCACCTCTCTGGACCACCTTGTTCAACGACTGGTCTAGCCGCCTGAGAAAGTCTGAAAGCTTTTCACCTGTCTGTTGCTGTAGTAAGCGAAATGCAAAATACAAGTCATCTCCTGACTCTGCACTCCCAAAGGCATGTTCAAGTGCCTCTAAACAGTGTTCAGGTGACACATCAGGATCACTCCCTCGAGCTGCTTTGATAATCTCCAACGCCGGACCTCTGAGGCTCTCCATGAGTCTTCGCCTTTTCTCTTTGGGAGAGCAATCACACTCTTCCACCATGAGCTTTGCTTGTCCCAGCCAGTGGTCAAACTGCTCTTCTCCGGATGGGGTGGGCAATGTCCCAGAGAAAAATCGTAGACGGCGATAACTGTTGTCACTTGAAAGCTTTGAAGTTTTTTGAAGAAAATCCCCCACCGCTTGCAGGATTAACTCCGTTGAGTTAGGATCTTTAACAGGAAACATTTTGCGGAGGTCTTCTACAGTCTTACCTTCAGCCTGCAGCAGCCCAGCTAACTTTTGACTAAAATCCTGTGCATTGGCGCCTGGAGCTGGCAGTGGAGCATCACCTTGTGGAACTCCATTTGCTATGACTACAGTCCATGCTTCTCCACCTTCAATAGGAAAGATCTCAGGAGGAACATTATCTCTTTCTGCTGTTTCTCTACACTCACACAGGACAAGGTAGCTGTTGTGCCGTGTACTGAAAGTTCGCCCTCGGACTCGCACACGTCCTAAACTCTTCACTGTTTGCATCGTCTCTTCGATGAGGCTGATGTCGACTTCATTGGGAATGAGTAGCAGGACTGCATGATCCTCAGGTACAGCCTCGCCACGGCACCATCCCCTTAGCTCCGTTGCTAACTCTGAATGGCTACTTGAAGTCTCCATAATTACATTAATTTTGAGTCTTTTCAAAAGGAATGCTAATCCTATTTATGCTAAGCAGTTAGCTACCAAATGCTAATAATAAACTAAAAATATCCTTAATTATTTAATTTCCTAAAGTAATTAGTCACATTAATTAACAGTGTTTACGCTCCCGGACGAGCCCCCATTTTATGTAGCGCCCCCCTAGCTGACCTGGCTATTTGTTGGAGTGCGCTCCCCGAATCCATGTATGGCGAGAGATATCTCTCTCTCTCTCTATGTAGTTAACTAATGCTCTAATTTATGTAATCAGAAATGTCTTTGAATGTTGCTATTTAAACTACTTAATGATGCTAATCATGACACTAGGCTACGGTTTTACACATTTAACATAAAGATATCAAACTGATGAATTAACCATGAAATCCTGTCTCTTTCTTAATGTATTGTCTTACTTTGTAAATACCTCGACATGAAATACGTCTCAAATGACCTGTTTACCCTTTAAACAATATGACATGACACTTTTTTACCCTTTAACCTCTAAACTCAGGGTTCAATGTTACCTCTGTATGAATTCCCTACATGAAATATGCACACATGCACAAAACATTAAGTTCAACAGTTTACTTAAAATTAGAAAAATATATATATATAACATACAAACAAAATATTCTCTTTTAGTTCCAGTTCAGTTAGAGTCCAAATAATTCAACTCAGTTTCAATTGTAATCCAAACTCAAATATTCACAACTCAAATCTTCAAGCAAAACCTCATAGGCTACACCTTATTCTAATGCCGGCAGTTTATATCATAAACTGAAATACTATCAAATGAAACAAAAATGAAATGGGTACCCAACCAAAGCATGGTGAAAGTCAAAAGATGCAGGCCTGTAGACTAGTGTGGCTTGGGAGCGGAGAGACCTAAAGCAACATGGCCGCTTCACGCCGTGGCGCATGAAATAAAACTCACTGCTTCAGCTGTTGTCGGCGTCGGGCTCTCGGTAGCGTCGCAGTGCTGGCGGTGCTGAAGGAGCACCGACGATGTCACAGCCGAAGATATGCCTCCGAGGATCGGAGTATGATGATCTGTCACTGAAGTAGTATAGCCGGGCAGGCTACTCACTTGCACAGTTCACTTAACTCCAACAAGCGAAGTCTGGTTGACTATCACTCACGGTATCCTCGCGGGAAACTTTTGGTCAAAGTCTTCCACTAAACTCGCGTGTAACACTACTATGCATAGGCAGAATGTCCATAAACGACTCACTGTCCGTTTGTCATTAAACATTTACCATATACATACATCAAATTAGCGTTTTGCCAACTTTGCAGTTCACATGCGTCACAGCCTAACTCTTAGTCATCTCCGTTTTTTTTCTGCATGCTCTTTTTCCTCTCACACTTCCTGCTTCCCCTCGACCTCCAACCCCCACTCTGATTGGCTAACGTAACAGGTAAGTACATTTGTTACAAACTTTATTCTTTTTACATGTACACAGTTTTTACAGTTTTAACACATTAACATTCACCTTTCAAAAGTAAATAAATAAAATGAAATAAAAGAATACATTGCAAATCTATAACCCCCAGAAAGATAATGTATGTTACCCAACATCCATTTCACTTAACATAACACTTCCCATTTAACCCCGTCCTGGCCAATGGGTTTTAACTCTTTCTTAACCTTAATACTATTTATTACCATTAACCTTTTAACTTTTTGAGCTATTTATTTCACTATGAACTTATTTATTCATATCAGCTTTTAACTTCTTAGTAATAAATTCCAACAGGGTTACACCAGTGTATTGTATCTGTCATGAATCTGTCCCTTGAAGAAAACAGATCTGAATAAAGTTTGTAGAAAACGAACGAACAGTGTGTTTTAATATTGTATTTCACCAAGAGTGATGAATAATATGAAGAGTTTGGTTCCAAAACACTATATATCCAATTCCACTGTTTCGAGAAAAATCACTTTTTCTGATTACAGGAAATGATAAAAGGAAAACCACTGTATCCTGTTTTAAAATTTATTGACTAACTCCTTAATGATAATAAACTTCAAAAATGAAATCCAGAACTAATTAACAGCTTTTAACTGAAACAAGTAATAATTTTTTTGTCAAGTCGCCACATATCCACGCCATGGCATCTCATCTCATTATCTCTATCCTTTATCCTTCTACAGGGTTGCAGGCAAGCTGGAGCCTATCCCAGCTGACTACGGGCGAGAGGCAGGGTACACCCTGGACAAGTCGCCAGGTCATCACAGGGCTGACACATAGACACAGACAACCATTCACACTCACGGTCAATTTAGAGTCACCAGTTAACCTAACCTGCATGTCTTTGGACTGTGGGGGAAACCGGAGCACCCAGAGGAAACCCACGCGGACACGGGGAGAACATGCAAACTCCGCACAGAAAGGCCCTCGCCGGCCACGGGGCTCGAACCCGGACCTTCTTGTTGTGAGGCCACAGCGCTAACCACTACACCACCGTGCTGCCCCACGCCATGGCATTTTCCCCCAAAATGTTACATATCCCTTTGTATTTAGAGTGTATTTAACCATGTTCTTTCATGACAGATTATTTTATTTTATAGATAATTTAATTTTTTTAGATTATTTTATCAAAATTATTCATAATTCAGCATGAAATTGTCCAATAAATGCGAGAAGTGACAAAGCAATTTCCTCCTTCATGGGCGCAGCCATCTTAGAAGACTTCACGCCAATGGCGGCCTCTGATTGGCCAAATGGATATGTCTGGTTTTGAGAAAAATCGGTGATGGCGCGTGTTGCGTTTTGGAATGAAAGGCCGTAATGCATTGTGCAAATCAATGGCAGATATCACGTTTTGGCAAAAACTGAATATGGTACGAGTAAGATATGATAATTGCTGATGGTTTGGTGGCAGGAGTTTCAATTTTTCAAATTTGGTGTTTATCGCGCGTTTTGGAGCCAAACTCTTCATATAGACACACTGATAAATATTTTATTGCATTTTAATGACATTTTAGGGTAGGCTAAGCTTCCCATATTGTCTTAAAGCAGTTGCTTCTGATTTAAACATATGTGATCAAGTAAATTAGGAAAAAATAATCTACGAGTAAGAATGAGATTGCATCCTGGTTCCTATAGAGAGAGCTACCTGGATGAAAAGGGACAGAGTGGTGCTGATGACTTAAATGTTATGCTCCAAGCTGTATTTTTCAGTCCCTCACCCTGCCTGCACAGCCGCTTGGCACAAGCATGGCAGCACTCCTGCTTTGATAACCTCCTCACGTTCCAGACAAATAACAGGGTGAGTAAGGGGGAGAGAAATCAGCCTTTTTAGAGCCACCTTGGCTTTGGTGGAGACGTCTATAAATGTCTGTCATTAGCATCAAGGTAAATTCAACTATAGCAATTACAGGTGCCCACTGAAGCCCTCCTTAGACTAATACAGATGGTGACCATGGCTCGATGATAAGGAGAATGAAAAGGGGGAGCACAGGGCTCTGTATGTTGAGAGGAAAACAGTGGGAGATAACCAGTTTTGGTTTGGTCTATGAATTTGTGGCAGGTTTGGATTGGGTTTATTAGAGCTGAGTTAGCAAGATGATTTAAGAGGCATTATCAGAGAAAACCAGCACTTAGATGGAAAATAGTATCGCACAGATTTTCATCATATTTTGTCCAAAGACAGTACCTAGGCACTTGTTTTCATGGTACAATATCCGACCCCAGGGTCCAGTGGTTGCCATGGTAACTGCGGTAGAAATATTTGGGTCTCTGGGCCATAACTCATTTAGTGGAAAATGCCATTTTTAACAAATTTACAGTGTCTACCCACAGATGGCTTACATTGAAAATAAAACATATTGGCCTGGTAATACCAGCAACCTTTCCTTTTGCAAGTAAGAGACGGATTTCTTGCCTCCTCGGTGGCCAAGTTGGTTTAACATGACCATGAAGTGATGACGTTTACAGCCATTGGCACCATACTGTACGCACAATTGGCTAACTTCGGGATCAAATATCTCAGATGGAATCACACGTACCCTGTGTCCAAAATCGCTCACTCGTTCACTACTCCCTACTCACTATATAGGGAATTACTATATAGAGGACTATATAGTGAACTCATTTGTAAACTGAAAAAACTTTTCTGGACAGTAGTCTGTCGCGCTGGTATTTCGGTCATTACTGTCACACAATTAAAACGTGCCAGATCAGTCAGCTGGTGGGTTTTCAAAATAAATACATGCATGTATTTTTGTGATAAATCCATATGTGGCAGCGGGGGCGTGGTCAAGCGCCGGTCTGCAACAGGAGGGCGGAGTCAGGAAAGGTAAGTGGCAGAATCACTACACCTGACAGCAATTAACCTGTGTTTGTGTGTGTCTTCCCAGTGACCACGCCCTATTTAAGGAGGGAGAGCGAGAGCAGAGGAGCTCTGCCCGGAACCAGACGCCGAGTGTGTGGGTGTCTGTAACCTTTAAACTACAGTTGTTAGACTGAAAAGTGTGACAAATAAACAGTGTATCAACCTGATCTCTGTCCTGCCGTCCTCTGTGCTCCACTCATACCTATCGAACTGCTACAGTGGTGTCAAAACCTGGGAAGTGGAGCACCAGCCGATCAGCCCCATGGAGTCCTCCCCGTTCGCCGACCTGGTCCACACCCTCTCCACGGCCCAGCAAAGCCAGAACCAGGCGCTCGTCACCCTCCGAAAGGAACAAGAGCGACGCTTCGAGGCCCTGGTGCTGGCCCAACAAGAAGACCGAGAGGCGTTCCGGCACCTCCTTGCGTCGGCGGGGTCCACCAGTGCTCCTACCGCAGGCCCGTCTCCCCTCACCGTCACCAAGATGGGCCCACAGGACGACCCCGAGGCATTCATCACGCTCTTCGAGCAAGTTGCAGAAGCCTTGGGGTGACCGATGGAGCAGTGCGTGGCGCGCCTCCTCCCCCTGCTAACGGGAGAGGCACAGCTGGCCGCACTACAGCTCCCCGCCGACCGCCGGCTGGCCTATGCGGACCTCCGCCAGGCCGTCCTCCAGCACGTGGGGCGCACCCCAGAACAGCAGCGCCAGCGCTTCCGCGCGTTGCACTTGGAGGAAGTCGGCCGGCCGTTCGCGTTTGGCTAGCAGCTCCGGGACACCTGCTGGCAGTGGTTGAGGGCCGACAACCGCGACGCCGAGGGAATCATCGACCAGGTGGTGCTGGAACAATTCATCGCTCGCTTGCCAGCGGGAACCGCGGAGTGGGTCCAGTGCCACCGCCCGGCGTCGCTGGATCAGGCAGTCGAGCTGGCAGAGGACCATTTGGCGGCTGTCCCGGTGGCAGGACAGCAGACGGCATCTTCTCTTCTCTCCTCTTCTCTCTCTCTCCCCCTCCTCCCCATTCCCCCACCGCGGAGGCGGGGGCCGGCCCCACCCCAGCCAGCCCGCCGCACCCGCGGTGCCCTCCCGTTTCTTCCTTCTGTGTCTGTCTCTCCCCCCCCTCAGGTGAGTGAGCCCCAGAACACCGGTGCAGAGGGAAAGCCTGGGCCGGTTTGCTGGCGTTGCGGGGAGCCGGGCCACCTTCAACAGCAGTGCATAGCAATGGAAGTGGGCACGGTGGTTTGGCTCCCCGATGCGCCAGAGGCTGCCCTCGATCGGGCCGGAGTGTATCGCATACTGGTGAGTATCCAAGGGGATACATATCAGGCGTTGGTGGATTCTGGCTGTAATCAGACCTCAGTTCACCAAAGCCTGGTGCAAAACGAGGCATTGGGGGGAGCACAGGGGGTGAAGGTGTTGTGTGTGCATGGAGACGTTCACAGCTACCCTTTGGTGTCGGTCCACATTTTTTTCAGAGGGGAAAAAGTTATAGTGAAGGTGGCGGTTAATCCTCGCCTTACCCACTCTTTAATTTTGGGGACTGATTGGCCGGGATTTCGGGATTTAATGGCGCACTTAGTCAAGAGTGGGTCCTGCCATTTAACAGGGGGAGGTCCCGGTGTCGCTTTGGCGGGAGCAGCTGTCACAGAGCCGTCTACGTCATCTCTGCG
The DNA here is from genome assembly GCF_027579695.1 of Neoarius graeffei. Taxonomy (NCBI): domain Eukaryota; kingdom Metazoa; phylum Chordata; class Actinopteri; order Siluriformes; family Ariidae; genus Neoarius; species Neoarius graeffei. The sequence goes on along the minus strand of NC_083588.1, from coordinate 43,708,596 downwards.
TCAGAGTGAGGAGCCTCCAGCCCCTCCTCTCTCTCTTGGGGAATCCCTCGTAGATTTCCCATTAGAGCAATCACGAGACGAGACTCTGCGACATGCGTTTGACCAAGTGAGAGTAATCGATGGTCAAACGCTCCAGCCAAACGCCACCCCGTCCTTCCCCTACTTCGCGATTATGAAGGATAGGTTATACTGAGTGACGCAGGACACTCAAACTAAAGAGCGAGTCACGCAGCTTTTAATTTCGAAGAGCTGCCGGGAATTGGTATTCCAGGTGGCACACTTTAATCCCATGGCTGGACACTTAGGGCAGGATAAGACACTAGCCCGAATAATGGCCCGATTCTATTGGCCAGGGATTTGCGGCAATGTTCGTAGGTGGTGTATGGCATGCCGCGAATGCCAGTTAGTGAATCCAGCGGCCATTCCAAAAGCGCCTTTGCGCCCTCTTCCATTGATCGAGACCCCATTTGAGAGACTTGGGATGGATCTCGTCGGGCCATTAGATCGGTCAGCACGGGGGTACCGCTTTATATTAGTTCTGGTGGACTATGCAACGCGATACCCGGAAGCAGTGCCTCTACGCAATATCTCAGCACGCAGTATTGCAGAGGCACTCTTCTGCGTCATCTCCCGAGTCAGAATCCCGAAAGAGATTCTGACTGATCAAGGCACTACATTTATGTCACGGACACTGCGCGAACTGTATGGGTTATTGGGGATTAAGCCGATCCGCACCAGTGTGTATCACCCACAAATGGACGGTTTAGTGGAACGGTTCAATCGCACCCTCAAAAATATCATTAAAAAATTAGTAAGTGAGGACGCACGTAATTGGGATAAGTGGCTCGAGCCCTTGTTGTTCTCAGTGCAAGAGGTTCCTCAAGCCTCCACGGGGTTCTCCCCATTCGAATTATTATATGGGCGTAAGCCGCGCGGCATCCTAGACGTGCTGCCGGAAAATTGGGAGGAGGGACCTTCACAAAGCAAGAACGAAATTCAATACGTTATGGACCTGCGCGCAAAACTCCACACGCTCACCCACCTAACCCAGGAGAATTTGCGGCAGGCCCAGGAACGCCAAGCCCACCTGTACAACAAGGGTACGCGCCTTAGGGAGTTCACACAGGGAGATAAAGTACTCGTACTGTTGCCCACTTCGAGCTCCAAATTGATCGCCAAGTGGCAAGGGCCCTTTGAGGTCACACGGCGAGTCGGGGACGTCGACTACGAGGTGAGGTGAACGGACAGGGGTGGGGCGCTACAAATTTACCACCTCAATCTGCTTAAACTCTGGAAGGAGGAGGTCCCCGTGGCGTTGGTGTCAGTGGTTCCGGAGAAGGCAGAGCTGGGACCGGAGGTTCAAAAAGGGGCATTGACATCATGTACCCCTCCGGTCCCCTGTGGAGACCACCTCTCCCCGACCCAGCTCATGGAGGTCGCCCAGTTGCAGACCGAGTTTTCGGATGTGTTCTCGCCCCTGCCCGGTCGCACTAACCTCATAGAGCACCACATTGAGACGCCCCCAGAGGTAGTAGTGCATAGCCACCCTTACAGACTACCCAAACACAAAAAAAAGGTGGTTCGGGAAGAACTTGAGACCATGCTCGAAATGGGCATTGTCGAGGAGTCCCACAGTGACTGGAGCAGCCCGGTGGTCTTGGTACCCAAGGCCGACGGGTCGGTCCGGCTCTGTGTGGACTACCAAAAACTCAACTCGGTGTCTAAATTCTATGCATACCCAATACCTCGTATTGATGAGTTGCTCGATCGACTCGGCACTGCTCGCTTTTATTCGACACTGGATTTGACGAAGGGATATTGGCAGATCCCCTTGACTCCCCTATCCCGAGAAAAAATGGCCTTTTCCACACCGTTTGGTTTACACCAATTCGTCACCCTTCCGTTTGGGCTGTTTGGGGCACCCGCTACGTTTCAGTGGCTGATGGACAGAGTCCTCCGCCCCCACGCCACTTATGCGGCCGCTTATCTAGACGATATCATCATCTATAGTAATGATTGGCCGAGGCACCTTGAACATCTGAGGGTCGTCCTTAGGTCGCTGAGGCGAGTGGGGCTCACAGCCAACCCAAAGAAGTGTGCGATTGGGTGGGTGGAAGTACAGTATCTGGGCTTCCACTTGGGCAACAGGCAGGTGCGTCCCCAAATTAATAAGACAGCAGCGATTGTGGCCTGCCCGAGGCCCAAGACCAAAAAGGGGGTGAGACAGTTCCTGGGGCTGGCTGGCTATTACCGTAGGCTTATACCTAATTATTTGGACATCACCAGCCCGCTTACTGATCTCACTAAAAAGGGGGCCCCAGATCCGGTCCAGTGGATGGAGCAATGCCAGCGGGCTTTTTCCGAGGTAAAGGCTGCACTGTGTGGGGGGCCACTTTTACACTCCCCTGACTTTTCTCTCCCCTTTGTGTTGCAGACTGATGCGTCGGACAGAGGGCTGGGGGCAGTTTTGTCCCAGGAGGTGGAGGGGGAGGACCGCCCCGTCCTCTACATCAGTAGGAAGTTGTCAGTGCGTGAGGGGTGCTACAGCACCATTGAAAAGGAGTGTCTGGCGATCAAGTGGGTGGTCCTCGCCCTCCGTTACTACCTGCTGGGACGCCCTTTCACCCTCTGTTCAGACCACGCGCCCCTCCAGTGGCTCCACCGCATGAAAGATGCCAACGCGCGGATCACCCGTTGGTATCTGGCACTCCAACCCTTCAATTTTAAGGTGGTCCACAGGCCGGGGGCACAGATGGTCGTGGCAGACTTCCTCTCCCTTCAAGGGGGGGGGAGTCAGCTGCGGGCCGGACGGCCGCCTGGCCTGAGTCGGGCGATGGGGGTATGTGGCAGCGGGGGCGTGGTCAAGCGCCAGTCTGCGACAGGAGGGCGGAGTCAGGGAAGGTAAGTGGCAGAATCACTACACCTGACGGCAATTAACCTGTGTTTGTGTGTGTCTTCCCAGTGACCACGCCCTATTTAAGGAGGGAGAGCGAGAGCAGAGGAGCTCTGCCCGGAACCAGATGCCAAGTGTGTGGGTGTCTGTAACCTTTAAACTACAGTTGTTAGACTGAAAAGTGTGACAAATAAACAGTGTATCAACCTGATCTCTGTCCTGCCGTCCTCTGTGCTCCACTCATACCTATCGAACTGCTACACCATATTATACTGAGTGTATTTCCTACATTAATCAATACAAAGTACCTGCATCTTTCAGTTCTTTTTTAAATCAAGGTTGAATACTTTCTTCTTTGCTGCTGCCTTTTATTAAATCAAATTTGAGACTTTTAATTTGATTTCTTTCAGCGCGACTGCAATGCATGATGGGATATATTGCTTTGGTTAGTGACCATCAGTTGTACACTGTTTTTCATGATGCATTGTGGGATACTTTGAGTGCACTATATAAGGTGTAAATAATCCTCACTAAGGTTTCGAACAGCACTACAAAATGGCGTCCCCACTATACAGTGCCCTATATAGTGAGTAGGGAGCAATTTTGGACACGGTCACATCTCATCTCATTAGCCGCTTTATCCTTCCACAGGGTCGCAGGCAAGCTGGAGCCTATCCCAGCTGACTACGGGTGAAAGGTGGGGTACACCCTGGACAAGTCACCAGGTCATCACAGGGCTGGCACATAGACACAGACAACCATTCACACTCACTCACACCTACAGTCAATTTAGAGTCACCAATTAGCCTAAACTGCATGTCTTTGGAATGTGGGGGAAACCGGAGCACCCAGAGGAAACCCACGCGGACACGGGGAGAACATGCAAACTCTGCACAGAAAGGCCCTTGTCGGCCACAGGGCTCGAACCCGGACCTTCTTGCTGTGAGGCGACAGCACTAACCACTACACCACCGTGCCGCCCTGGACACGGTCATAGAGATTAATTTGCACATGAACAGATCTAATCGGACTTATGTCAATAAAAAACTGCCGTCAAATCATGGTTGGATCTAAACTGTGTGTTCCCAAACAGACGCAAATGCTCTAAGGTCACCGGTCTTGCGCCTCGAAAATAGACCGTTGAAATGGATTCAAACCATGAAGAAGCCATGTTTCACCTTTTATACATCTCATCTCATTATCTCTAGCCGCTTTATCCTGTTCTACAGGGTCGCAGGCAAGCTGGAGCCTATCTCATCTGACTACAGGCGAAAGGCGGGGTACACCCTGGACAAGTTGCCAGGTCATCACAGGGCTGACACATAGACACAGACAACCATTCACACTCTCATTCACACCTACGGTCAATTTAGAGTCACCAGTTAACCTAACCTGCATGTCTTTGGACTGTGGGGGAAACCGGAGCATCTGGAGGAAACCCACGCGGACACGGGGAGAACATGCAAACTCCACACAGAAAGGCCCTCGCTGGCCACGGGGCTCGAACCCGGACCTTCTTGCTGTGAGGCGACAGCGCTAACCACTACACCACCGTGCCGCCCCTTATGAATTATTATACTACAAATTCATTTTCTGCAGGTAAAACTCATCTCATCTCATCTCATTATCTCTAGCCGCTTTATCCTTCTACAGGGTCGCAGGCAAGCTGGAGCCTATCCCAGCTGACTATGGGCGAAAGGCGGGGTACACCCTGGACAAGTCGCCAGGTCATCACAGGGCTGACACATAGACACAGACAACCATTCACACTCACATTCACACCTACGGTCAATTTAGAGTCACCAGTTAACCTAACCTGCATGTCTTTGGACTGTGGGGGAAACCGGAGCACCCGGAGGAAACCCACGCGGACACGGGGAGAACATGCAAACTCCGCACAGAAAGGCCCTCGCCGGCCCAGGGGCTCGAACCCAGGACCTTCTTGCTGTGAGGCGACAGCGCTAACCACTACGCCACCGTGCCGCCCGCAGGTAAAACTATTTCTGTAAATTATGGACAGATAGCATACCACCAACTGCTTACTTCAGTCAATCAAATCAATTACTGGGACAAATTAGACAGTCTCTACTGCTAGCCAAGTTACAATTACCTTAGTATTAGTGTATGGGTTAATTTTTGTCTGTTTCAGACATTTTTTTGTGTTGGGTTGAGCAGTTTTGTGCCTCTAGAAGAAAACAGACCCAATAAGCCAGCAAAATGGCCATCAGATCAAATCCCAGAATGTGTTCTTTCTTTCTCAAGGTTGTCACCATGTTCCTTTTGTCCTAGACGGTTTATAATATTGGTTCCTATTAATCATACAGTTCATATTGTTTTTACAAGAACTTCTGTGTGGTCTGTCTGGTAATCCCAAGACATTTCATGCCTACAAGCAGATCTCTCATTACTTAAGCCCTGAATGGGCAATGCCACACCATACTTAAAGGACATACTCAAAGGATACCTACAAGAGATGCCCACCATCCTGGCACACCTGTATGCCACGCTGTGCCGGATGCCTGTTCCTCTAGAACCCAACACAAACACAGACATCTGTAATGATTGGGCCCAAGTATCCTGAGCCAGGGCCATGGAGTCTGCTTGTGTGTATGTGTGTGTATGTGTGTGAGAAAGCCACCGGCAGAGCTCTTCCCCTGCCAGAATGTCCCAACCAAAGCAGTGTTTTTGGCGAAATGAAAGGGGACTCTAATCTGGTTGGGCGGGGTGCAATTACAGGGTTGCTGGTGTCTTCCTTACAGTTCACCAGCATCACAGAGGATGCATGGAGTTTTTTACATTTTAGACATCCTTGTGTTCTTCAAATTTTAAGGGTTTCTCTCTTTAATACAAGACTGTATCATGATCAGATTTTGTTGCTTGATTAAATGCCTGGCATAACACATTAACATGACTGGAAGGTCAAACCATTCTTCTCAATGTGTACCTGATGACAGAAGACCAAACATATGCTTGAGATTCATTCCCAAGCAGAGAATTTAGGGGGAAATGGTTAAAGTGCATATCATGGGTAAATTCAGGAGCAATATCAATGTAATTCTCCTATTTTATATTAAACTTTGGTCAAATATCTGTCACATTTGCATTTTGTGGGCGGCACGGTGGTGTAGTGGTTAGCGCTGTTGCCTCACAGCAAGAAGGTCCGGGTTCGAGCCCCGTGGCCGGCGAGGGCCTTTCTGTGCGGAGTTTGCATGTTCTCCCTGTGTCCGCATGGGTTTCCTCCGGGTGCTCTGGTTTCCCCCACAGTCCAAAGACATGCAGGTTAGGTTAACTGGTGACTCTAAATTGACCGTAGGTGTGAGTGTGAATGGTTGTCTGTGTGTCAGCCCTGTGATGACCTGGCGACTTGTCCAGGGTGTACCCCGCCTTTCGCCCGTAGTCAGCTGGGATAGGCTCCAGCTTGCCTGTGACCCTGTAGAACAGGATAAAGCGGCTAGAGATAATGAGATGAGATGAGATTTGCATTTTGTGCAATTTTTTTACCTTGCGCAATACCAGAAAAATTCAGTTGAAATCAAGCCATTTGAGGTGAATTGGTCCACCTCTGAAAAAACTTGCCATTTGGATTTCCCGGCAAACACTGATTTTCATGACGTCGCGTGCGGGATGCCTCCTTCTGAATCCTACATCAGCGCTGGTTTGTTTATGAGAAAACGACCTGGTGGTTTTCTGCAAATTTCTTCAACATTATCACATAATCATTAAAATGGTTAACAGATGTATCATAGGAGGGTGTAGCAGCACCAATCTTGATGGGATTAGTACCCATCGTTTCCCAAAAGACGGGACAATGAGAGAGAAATGGGAGTGCTTCGTGCGAGGCACCCGGAAGCCGAGGACCAAGCAGAGCCGAGAAAAAGACCAAGAAAATCAGCAATTCACAAGTTGACTGTTGCCAGGGTAAGAAATAATTCTGACATCTCATTATATTCTTCATCCAAAGGTGAAGTAACATTGCACTCAGGTGACAATTCCATATTTCAATGCAAAATCGCTAGCTGCTAAACTTGGTCTACACAGGCTGTGCACTGAAACCATGCAAGCTCTTGCAGCCTGCTGGCGCTTCCGCAGGTGACATCACGAATCTGGCTCCAGACTCCCTTCGGATTTTTCCAGACGCGTTTTATTTTATTTTTTTCTGCTGTAGACAGATGGCCTTGTGCAAAATTACCCTTCTGGATGAGCGTGTAAAGGGACATACTTTCATGTAAAAAAAAACCGAAATTGTTCCAGGATATGCACTTTAAAGTGTTAGCCCTCATCCTCCCCATTTGGTAGCGGTCATATGATAGTGGGCGGGAGCTGGCAAATGATCAGAATCCGGATGAAAATTGGGCAAAAAGAAAAGTTATTTGGTTTGTGCCTCTGGTGGAATTATAAAAGGTCTCATAAAAGCCTTACAACAGAGCTTTCCTATTAGAGATGGTTCCATACAGAAGCCAAGAACCTTTAACTCTTCAAGAAACCTTGGAAGAAAATGTAGGATTTTTTGTGAAAATTCAGAACCAAATAACAGCAAAAAGCATTGTGGTCAGAAGAGAAGGCAAAAAAAAAAAAAAAATCTCCAAGTTGCAGTCATCAGCATGCATGTGTGAAGCAGCTGATGTGGTTTAGCAGATCATCGGAGGTGAGGCAGAGAAAGGGAGGGCTATTCTTATAGCTGAGTTAGAGAGAGCGAGGCTGTAATTTGCTGAAGCACTTGGGGAGAATGGAATGATTTTTTTGTGTGTGTGGGGATTAATTTAGTCTTCTCTCCATCTGATTATGTGTTTCAGGTTGAGGCAGGGCTTCCAAACCCCTCCTCTTCTGCTCTTTTTTCCTGAGCAAACTCTGCATACATAATCAGAGAATGCATTGATGATGAATTGATGAGAGTGAAGGAATATGAAAACCAGAAAAATGTTCATAGCACAGACTTGTTTAACTCCTTAAGTTTTTTAATCCTATTATTTAGATATTCATTTTAATGTAGCCTATATTATTTGTCACTGCAGTGTCTGTGCTTGCTTGTCAAGCAACCAGCAAACTACATTACCCATCATCCTCACTCTGCCTCTATGTAAAGTGATATTCACAGGGATAAACCTGCAAATAACCTACCCCTGTTATCACTCGCCACTTCTGATAACACTCACCTGTTCATAGTCACATACAGTCCTTTCAAACAGCCATTCCAAAGCCTCACTCTGGCTATCTAGTCTGTGACATTACTAACCTTTATATGCCATTGTGATACCTGCTTTTTGATTGTCTTACTTATTGCCTGTTTGTGGGTTTTGAATATTACCTGATCCTCCTGAAGTTTTTTTCATCTCATCTCATCTCATTATCTGTAGCCGCTTTATCCTGTCCTACAGGGTCGCAGGCAAGCTGGAGCCTATCCCAGCTGACTACGGGCGAAAGGTGGGGTACACCCTGGACAAGTCGCCAGGTCATCACAGGGCCGACACATAGACACAGACAACCATTCACACCTGCGGTCAATTTAGAGTCACCAGTTAACCTAACCTGCATGTCTTTGGACTGTGGGGGAAACCGGAGCACCCGGAGGAAACCCACGTGGACACGGGGAGAACATGCAAACTCCACACAGAAAGGTCCTCGCCGGCCACGGGGCTCGAACCCGGACCTTCTTGCTGTGAGGCGACAGCGCTAACCACTACACCACCGTGCCGCCTGAAGTTTTTTTATTTAATTTAATTTTTTTATTTGAATGACCCAAACCAATAAATACCAATGTACACTTGGGTCATCCTATCTTCATCCCTAATATGGACACAGTAGGTTTTAATGACTTACATCAAACCATCACAGCTCAGGGGCTTGCACTGGGTGAGCAATGACTACAGATTGTCACCATCCATTAGTGGTGTAGTCAAGACCACCAAAGTCCAAGACGAAGTCATGTCCAAGACCAGAGTGTATTGAGACTGAGACAAGACCAAGACTTTGAGCGGTTGAGACCAAGTCAAGACTAAGACCAAGGCAGGTTGAGACCAAGCCAGGCTTGTAGTACTTGAGTCCAGGACTCAGACTCTAGTCCAACTTGTACCCTAATTTTAAGGACTCGTAACTTGACTTGGACTTGAGCACTGATGACTCGGACTTGGACTTGGACTCAGGCGTTAACTGCATTCGGACTCGTAAATTGGAGACAAGGACTCAGATTTTTTCTTTACTTTTTGTAACATGCCATAATAATTTGGCACAAGATATTTATATCTACATTAATTTTTCACTAATTTCGTGCAAGAGAACGCACATTCATCTGTTCATACGTCATGTTCAGGAACAAACTAACGTTAATGGTGCTAAAATGCCTGGAGAGAACGTCCCTAGGATTGGCCACTTTGCTTATACAGACTTCTCATGCAGTGGGAAAAAATGCACTGCTATGTGTTCCATATGTAGAAGAACCATCGAGGAGATGACGGGGACAACCTCGAACTTCACTCATCATTAATCATCATTTGGCAAGACTCCACCCAGAGAAGGAAGTGACACGCTATGTTGATTGCTCTGTTTATAGCGGGGCTTGCTTGCTGACTGATGAACTAGCTAGTGTTAACCCTCTCTCATGTTATTTGCCATGTTGATAGTGGGCGGGGCTTGCTGAGCGATGAACAAGCTTTTTATCTGTAGCCTATTAACTAAAATGTGGCAGTCAAGCAGTAACATTAGTCCAACACAGTAGCAGAGATGGTTTCACATAAAGGTAGCAACAGCCACCGTCAAATAGTGTGGCTGGAGTCTTGTTCTCAGACTCGATTCGGACTCAGATTGATAGTGGACTTGACTTGAAATTTTCTTTAATGACTCAGACTTGAACACTGTGGACTCGAGACTGGACTCAGACTCGAGGTTTAGTGACTCGACGACAACACTGGCCCAAGCCAACACTAGGACCAGACCAGAGTGTGTGAAGGGGGGTGACAGCTGATAACAGTAACAAAAATGTCAAATACAGTAAGCAATGAGTCACATTATTGGTTGCATTTGAAGCAGGAAGTTTCACATCCAATTCTCATAATGATCTTAATAAATGAATCAGACAATGCATAAGCAGTTTAGTGATATCCCCACAGTTGGGTCTTGACCAGGCTTGAAATAAAATCCAGAGTCCTCTATGTCTGAGACTGGGACAAGACCAAGATGCTTTTGAGACGAGACCGATCTCAAGTACAACACTACCATCCATGCCACATTGGGAAATTGTGGTAACCAGTTGTTTTTAGCAGTTTCTAGTCTTGTTCCAATGACACGTGCTATTTGTAGTTGCCCATCACTCAGTCTGAAAAGGCCATTAGGCCACCGGCAGCATGGTGGCGTAGTGGTTAGCACTGTTGCCTTACAGCAAGAAGATTCTGGGTTCAAACCTCATGGCCTACTGGGGCCTTTCTGTGTAGAGTTTGCATGTTCTCCTATGTCTGCATGGGTTTCCTCTGGGTGCTCTGGTTTTCCTCGCAGTTCAAAGACATGCAGGTTAGGTTAACATGGGGCAGCCATGGCCTGAGGTTGGACTGACGTGCCCTTGAGCAGGGCACCTAACCAGTGTTGTATTCAAGTCACTAACTCAAGTCCAAGTCGTCTCAAGTCCCCAGTGTTCACATCCAAGTCATTAAAAAAAAAATTCAAGTCGAGTCCACTATTGATCTTAGTCGAGTCCGAGAACAAGACTCCAACCGCACCATTTGACGGTGGTTGTTTCAGTGCCATTAACATTAGTTTGTTCCTGAACATGATGTATGAACAGGTGAATGTGCATTCTCTTTGTCAGGGAGTGTGAAGTATTCTGTCAGAGATGGTTGGGAGACGGATGTAAGTGCAGATGGTGTGTTTATTAATACAAGTGAAGACAGGTAAACAATCCAGAACAGCAGGCAAAATCATAAAACGGTGAAACAGGCAATAGGTTGAGTGAGGCACAAGCAGGCTATCGTACACTCGGCAGAATCAAAGACAAGAAACAGGAAATCAGGGCTCAGGAAATCAAACAAGTAAATAAGGCTTGGTAATGTGTCAGCAATGCAACTCAATACTTCGCAAAGTAAGTGTTTTCACAGGTTTTATATAGGCGTGTTGATTGCGCCTTAATCCTGTGCAGATGCAAGTCGTTTACGGTGCTCATGCAAGAGTCCACTTGGCACGAGCGCTGTCCGGAGCATGCCCAAGAGTCTATCTGATGCACGCATCAAGGCACACAGGTGTGACACTCTTGCACGAAATTAGTACAAAAATTAATGTAGATATAAATGTGCCAAATTATTATGGCATGTTACAAAAAATAAAGAAAAAAATCATAGTCCTCGTCTCCAATTTAAGAGTCCTAATGCAGGTAATGCATGAGTCCGAGTGCAAGTCCGAGTCATCAGTGCTCAAGTCCAAATCTACAGTAGTCTCATCTCATCTCATCTCATCTCATCTCATCTCATCTCATTATCTCTAGCCGCTTTATCCTGTTCTACAGGGTCGCAGGCAAGCTGGAGCCTATCCCAGCTGACTACAGGTGAAAGGCGGGGTACACCCTGGATAAGTCGCCAGGTCATCACAGGGCCCAAATCTAGTCACGAGTCCTTAAAATTAGGGTACAAGTTGGACTCGAGTACTACAAGCCTGTACCTAACCCACAACTGCTCCCCGGCACTGCAGCATAGCTACCCACTGCTCTGGGGATGTGTGTGTGCTCATTGCTCACTTGTGTGTGCATGTGTGTGTTCACTGCTTCAGATGGGTTAAATGCAGAGGTTAAATTTCACTATGTGCTTAAGTCTGTGCTTGAGTGTACGTGTGACAAATAAAGGCTTCTTTGCTTTGCTTCATAAGATATTACACTGATGATGGAATGATACAATATTTTATTTCATTTTTTTATTTGAAAAATAAAAAAACGTTGTCCTAACGTGCCCACTCTCTGTCTGTATTGTGTTGAACTTCTATGAAACACAGAATGCATGGCATTATTGTGAAATGTCTTGTTATTTCTCCAGCTGAAAAAGCAAGAGTTGCAGTTACACTCAGTCAAAACACTTTAAACCCTGGAGTCACAGAGGTCAGGAATACATTCCATTGTATTGGCCAGGCACTACACACACACACACACACACACACACACACACACACACACACACCTAACTACTTTTCGAAGTGTGCACAGTCAACGTTATAAGGCAGAAAGAAGAGTGAGAGAGTTGATGGAAAATATGACTGAGTCTACACTGCCAGCAACAACAGCACAGTAGAGGGACGACAGGAACGAGGGAGAGAAATCTCTTCTTAAAGTGGGGGAAGGGTGGAATCTGGATTTTAGGAAGTAGGGATGCAAAAGTGAAAATGATCAGAGGGACGGAGGTATGAACACATTTTCCATGCAGGAAATAGCTTAAGATGACATTCCACAAATAAGTAGATAATATGAGCTCAGGCTATATACAATACAAAACTCAAAATAGAACTATTTTGAGGAAGACATAAGGTAATACTATTTTGATTTACTTATAGGTTGTACTCTTAGGGGTTTCATTTTTGGACAGATGAACCCTTCAGATTGTGGATACTGGTTCTACATTCTTCGTCTCTAAGTGGTTTTCCAAATTCTATGCCAACATTTGAAGATTTTATGATCATAAATCAGAGACATGTTTGGTCCAGGGGCGGCACGGTGGTGTAGTGGTTAGCGCTGTCGCCTCACAGCAAGAAGGTCCGGGTTCGAGCCCCGTGGCCGGCGAGGGCCTTTCTGTGCGGAGTTTGCATGTTCTCCCCGTGTCCGCGTGGGTTTCCTCCGGGTGCTCCGGTTTCCCCCACAGTCCAAAGACATGCAGGTTAGGTTAACTGGTGACTCTAAATTGACCGTAGGTGTGAGTGTGAATGGTTGTCTGTGTCTATGTGTCAGCCCTGTGATGACCTGGCAACTTGTCCAGGGTGTACCCCGCCTTTCGCCCATAGTCAGCTGGGATAGGCTCCAGCTTGCCTGCGACCCTGTAGAACAGGATAAAGCGGCTACAGATAATGAGATGAGATGTTTGGTCCAATTATACAAAAAGAAACACTAAAACCTGCATGCTTACAAAAAAGGTGTAAGCTAAGGTACTTCAGTTTGTCTCTCAAAGGACTCTTACATGGTCTTTGAAGAACCCTACAATAGACCTTACATTTTAGATCTGAGGGTACTTCAAAAAGTTCTTGGCTTCACCTGGAAACAAGGGGTACAACTCCCATTTTGGGGCATAACTGTATACTATAAAGCCTTATATCACCTTCCATAAAAACTCAAATGAAAGAAGCAATCAAAGAAAAAACGAGAGTAAAGCTTCGAGCTGGCGTGGTCTTGCTCCAGGACAATGCGCCCGTCCACACAGCACAGGTAGTAAGGACAGAAGCAGCCAAATGTGACTTTGAACTGTTGCCCCATGCACCTTACTCACCTGACCTGGCACTGTCTGACTTCTGTCTGCTTCCCAAACTGAAATCCCACTTGCGTGGTCACCACTTTCAGAGTAATGATGAAGTCATCCATGCTGTTGAGGAGCATCTGGAGGCTCAAGATGTAACCTTCTTCTGTGAAGGGATAGCAAAGCTTGAACATCAGTGGACCAAGAGGTTAAAGGAGACTACGCTGAAGAATAATGTAAGAACAATCTTTCTCCTGTGACGTTTTCTGGGTGAGGCTGAGAACTTTTTGAAATACCCTCATATAAGGTTCTAAGCACAACTCCTTTAGGATGCTAAAATACAATCTAAAGAACGCTTGAGGAACCAAGAGAATATCTTTTGTGTAACAATAAAGGATTTTGAACTTTCAGTCTGGCAGTCATGAATGAACCAAATTTACCAGTGTGAAAGCTCAGTTTAGTTGGTACACTGGAAAAAAAGATCTAGAACACTTCAGGTTGGGGGTAGCTATGGCCTGAAGGTTAGAGAAGCAGCCTTGGGCCCAAAGGGTCACCGATTTGATTTCTGGAACCTGTAGGAAAAATGTGATGGGAGTTGAGTGAATAAACAGCACTTTCCCCTCCCTTTGTATCATGACTGGAGCGCAGGTGGCCAAGTGGTTAGAGCGCTTGACCGCTAAGCGAACGGTCCCTGGTTCGAGCCTCGGCTCGACGGGGATCTGGGGCTTGCTCCCTGTCCACCCAGCAGTGAATGGGGACCTGGTGGAAACACTGGGGAAGTTAAAGGCGGCGAGGAAAGGAACTGGCCACCCTACCTCACTATGCCGATGGCCCAGGACAAGTGCGCTCTCTAACAGGCACTCCCCCAATGTACGAATCGTATATGGGACCCCCCCTTTGCTTTTTGTATCATGACTGAAGTGCCTTTGACCAAGGCACCTAACCCCTAACTGCTCCCTGGGTACTGTAGCATAGCTGCCCACTGCTCTGGGTATGTGTGTGTGTTCATTGCTCACTTGTGAGTGCATGCGTGTGTTCACTGCTTCAGATGGGTTAAATGCAGAGGAGGAATTTCGCTGTGCTTGAGTTTACATGTGAGTCGTCTTCTTCTATCTGGGAGAACCTTTAGATAGTCTATGTAGATCCCTACAACATAGTGGTTCCCTATACAAAGGACCCTTGAAGAAACATCTGCCAGTAGGCATCTATCACAGTTTGAGCATGAACCCTTATTATTTGTCAAATGCGCATGCTATTTTGTAAACTCTATTTTGTTCACAGTATTAGTGCTTCAGAATGTTTTCCTATGGTCAAATAAAGAAATCTATCCAAGGCACCTGACTGGATGGAGACAGACAGTATAAAAAGGGTAATGGAATCTTCCTGATTGAAAGAACAAAGTAGATATAATAATAAACGTTATATGGGAAGGTATTCTCCCTAAGTAGGAGCATGTGTTTTCATGCCGCCAGAAAAATAATCCCAGATCTCCAGAATTTTCGCTGTTTCAGTGAGTTGCTAATAATTGACTCCAATTGTCAGAATAATGTCCGAGGATCCTAGGCATCCTAGGAAAATTCCCATTGTCTTTTAAATGTATCTAAGAAGCTGAGAGCTAAGCAAATCTGTTTATGTATTTATTTATTATCAACAATATTTAAACAAGCGGTCCAATTCAGATAAGGCTGGTTTAAATGAAGGCCTGCAATATAACTAAATAACATATACAAACACCTAAAAAAGGTATACAAGTATGTGAATATATATGAACAAAAAACTATAGGCTATGAACACACATACATATCCAAACTAACTACACAAATGAAGTCTGAGACTCTTCTTGAATTTAGGGAATGATGCTTCATTTCTTAAACTACTCAGAAGTGTGTTCTACACTTTAGCCCCATTTAAGAAAAAAGAACTGTGATACTTAGCAGTTTTAGCAAGGGGCAAGCGGAGATGATCTTTATTTCGAGTAGGCTATTATCTCATCTCATCTCATTATCTCTAGCCGCTTTATCCTGTTCTACAGGGTCGCAGGCAAGCTGGAGCCTATCCCAGCTGACTACGGGCGAAAGGCGGGGTACACCCTGGACAAGTCGCCAGGTCATCACAGGGCTGACACATAGATACAGACAACCATTCACACTCACATTCACACCTACGGTCAATTTAGAGTCACCAGTTAACCTAACCTGCATGTCTTTGGACTGTGGGGGAAACCGGAGCACCCGGAGGAAACCCACGTGGACACGGGGAGAACATGCAAACTCCGCACAGAAAAGCCCTCGCCGGCCACGGGGCTCGAACCCGGACCTTCTTGCTGTGAGGCGACAGCGCTAACCACTACACCACCGTGCCGCCCGTAGGCTATTATATAATGTGGAAATCACATGAGTAGCGAAAGTCATGTAAAAGATAAGTAGGCGCAAGGCCATTTAGTTGCTTGAAAATTTGTAAGCAAACACGATATTTCTCGTGAGATTCTAATGATGGCCAACTAAAGGCCAATTTATGCTGACAACCCAGTCCTCGCAGCCAGTGTCGCAGATAGCGTCTGCGTAGCCCCCCCACCTTTGCAGACGCTCTACGCGCACCTCCCAAAAATTGTGACCACCGCAGAAGCCTCGCAGACAGCGTCGCAGACAAGAGGGCTCTGATTGGTCCACTCTACATCCGCTGTACATGCACTTCCGCTTCCCTACTTTCCTGGTTTGGTTTGTTTTCATGACCGGCATTTTTAAAAACACGAGCGAAGATGGAGCAGCATGAAGAGCGGTTGATTGAGGAAGTGAGGAAGTACGTACATCTATACGACTCCAGTTCTAGTCATTATAAGTAACCGGAGGATAAACACTCCACTAACCACACCCACCAACTACTCCTAGCGACTTCGCGCCCCCTTGCGTTGTGCTGGTGAATAACATTACGCACGCCTATTACTCCCCGCTCAACAATAAATTACAACTGTCTGCGAAAAGCTATCTGCGAAAGCCTTGTCGCAAGAGCATGCAGAGGCCTTAAGAATGTGACTGATTTCATGCTGTTGGATTTTGCAACACTCAATAATACTGACTGCACGCCTTTGAAGTTTTTCCAAATAGTTGCGATTAGTTTTTCCACAACCATCCCAGACAGCTGAACCGTAATCAAACAGGGGAAGTATCATGGTGTTATACAAAGTGATACAAACCTCACGAGGGATGATCTTACAGGCTTTCTGTAACATGCCCAACCAAGATAAGATTTTGGTGGAAATGTGGTCAATATGGTCATTCCAAGAGAAGGTTGGTAAGCATAACACTAAAATACTTGAACTGATCAGCTCTACTTAAGATCTTATTGCGTGCCAATATCCAGTTTGATATCCTTCGGTATTTCAGGGTATTTTTAGGTTTTCATGGTGCAACAAAGGTGAAAGTCATCCAATATGGATGACATATTATATTTAACAGATATTATTATCCAGAGCAATGTATTACATACCCAGAGCAGCCTGGGGAGGAGTTGGGGGTTAGGCGCCTTGCTCAAGGGCACTTCAGCCATTCCTGCTGGTCTAGGGAATCAAACCAGCAACCTTTTAGTCCCAAAGCTGCTTCTCTAACCATTAAGCCATGGCTTCCATATAAATGTATTTATAAATCTTTAACAAGTTATTGAGTACAAATCAAACTTGGACCACATTTCCATATAGCCTGTTACTTTAGGCTTCAGGCATTTAGTCACACTTTCATGGGTAAGCACATCACCAATCTTGATCGATCTATCCATCCATCCATCCATCCATCCATCCATCCATTATCTGTAACTACTTATCCTGTGCAGGGTTGCAGGCAAGCTGGAGCCTATCCCAGTTAACTATGGGTGAGAGGCGGGGTACACCCTGGACAAGTTGCCAAATCATCGCAGGGCTGACACATAGAGACGAACAACCATTCACATCTACTGTCAATTTAAAGCTACCAATTAGCTTAACCTGCATGTCTTTGGACTGTGGGGAAATCGGAGCACCCGGAGGAAACCCACACAGACACGGGGAGAACATGCAAAATCCACACACAGAAAGACCCACATCAGCCATTGGGCTTGAACCCAGAACCTTCTTGCTGTGAGGCGACAGCGCTAACCACTACACCACCATGCCGCCCCCAATCTTGATTAGTGAAAGGAAAACCTGAATTAAATGACCACTATATTTTGGTGCAAGGATTGGCAGGCATATCAGGTTTGCCAGGTGCCGTGCCATGACTCAGGGTTAACAGACTACATTTGTTAAAAAATGTTTTGTCTTGGGGCGGCACGGTGGTGTAGTGGTTAGCGCTGTCGCCTCACAGCAAGAAGGTCCGGGTTCGAGCCCCGTGGCCGGCGAGGGCCTTTCTGTGCGGAGTTTGCATGTTCTCCCCGTGTCCGCGTGGGTTTCCTCCGGGTGCTCCGGTTTCCCCCACAGTCCAAAGACATGCAGGTTAGGTTAACTGGTGACTCTAAATTGACCGTAGGTGTGAATGTGAATGGTTGTCTGTGTCTATGTGTCAGCCCTGTGATGACCTGGTGACTTGTCCAGGGTGTACCCCGCCTTTCACCTGTAGTCAGCTGGGATAGGTTTCAGCTTGCCTGCGACCCTGTAGAACAGGATAAAGTGGCTAGAGATGATGAGATTTTTTGTCTCTTTTCTTTACAACTGTTGTTCATGTTCTCTGTAGGTAAACATGTTTGACTTTAGTCTCAGTGGAATTGCAGCATCTCTACAAGATGTTTTACATTCAGTGAATCCCAAAGAATCAAACCAGGAAAGTCAAGGTGTACAAATACCAGCCATGTACTTTACAAGTTTCTGGTTTCCAAACTGATCATCTTTTTTCCCCCTCACATTTTCTCTACAGACAATATAATCATTTCCTTTTTACATCCTCAAACTGATATCTGAGGAACTGCAGATGCACCAGGTGAAAGGATGAAGCTGGTCTAATATCTAAAACTAAAACTGCTATTGTCCAAATGTAACACAATCATGCACACGCTTTCTTTTTAAGGCCTGCAGAATATACTTTGTCCAGACCTGCGCTGTGCTGGAAAATGTCTTACAGAAAGTCCTCAACTGCTCCCTTCCCCCTTTCTGTGGTGTTCCATTTGGGAAAATTAGTCAGAGCGTGAGCTCAGCCTCACGTCTGGAGAGCACATTACGTCCTCATGCTCTAGCAGGAGAAAGGAAAAAATGGAGTGGATAAAAGTCAGAGGAGACTGAGAGAAAAATAAAGAATCTACAAAAAGATTCTTTTATATTTTTTCTTTTTTATTTCCTTAAGAGAAATTTGACAGCTGTGTATAGAAATGAAACACAATCACTTAATAATAACATTGAAAATAACACAACATGGACGGTTATTGACATTACAGTAAGAGACTAAGATCGATATTGCATTAAGGTATTAAGGCACCAAGGGACCAATGCTTAACTGCCCGCATGATAGGACAGGACTGAGGGCTCAGATTTTTGCTTTTCGATGGCTACGACTGCGTTCTTCCCACACTGCTGCATACACTCTTCACTGTAGGTTTGCTTTTTAGCTTGATGTCCTCCTCACCGCCCTCACTGTGACTCATAAGGGGAATATGTACACAGACTCTCTCTGGCATATATCCCTGTTTAGGGGGCTTGTCCAAACTGGTGAATATGCATAAGGGGTGAATGTAGAAAAGGACTTCCTTGGACTGTCATTGTTTTTTAATGACATCCAACAGATCAGTGATAAGTTTTGCTGTGAATAAAACTGGTCCCATGTGACCGATGTTGCTGCAGAGCTCTACGATGGTGCTTATGATCAGGAGCTTTCGTTCACGGTTGTGTATGAGCAAATTATAAAGAAAATGGGACAGAATACTTGGTCCAACATTTGCCATGCAAGCATTCATTCAGTTCATTTCAGTTCATTCAAGTCCATTATGTTTCCTAATTATCCAGTAGGCCGAGAGATATTATCGTTTGTAGTAGTACTATAAAATGATGGAAGGAATGCAGTTTCCTTTAGTTTCTGGACAATTAAAGCTCTAGTTTATTTAGCTACTCATAGGAAGCAATTAGCATTTTAAAAATGACATCATGCTCATTAAAGTTTACTGCATGATAGCTACATCAGCATTTTTGGGTGATTAGAATATGTTATTAATAACCATGTGGCTAAAATACTATCTTCAAGATATTTTTCACAATAGAAACTATGAATTATTACAAGTATATTTTTGCCCAATGATAGCCTTAGCACACAGACGGTATATAATATAGTAAACCAGAATATCATGATTTATTCTATCCACATTCACTGGATATGAGCAATTGTGTGCTCTGATTGGCTACTATACTGCTAGACTATCAGCTCATATACTGTGAGTAGAGAAAAACACAATGGCGGAGCGTGTTGCTGAACCAACCCAGGACGAAATAAAAACTCTACTTGAAAACAAAACCCAAAAATACAAAAAAAATATATATATATATATTGAATGAAAGTATTTGATGGTAAGAACATATCTTTTTTTATTTTTCAAGAATTATTATTATCGCATTTTTCACAAATTGCTACTGTCATTTCGCCATTTGTTTACATTCTAAGCAGAAATTATTTTGTTGGACGTTTTGTATACTGTTCTTATTTATCGAATTTGCAAAAAATAAAAATAAAAACGCTCCGTTTCTCAAAATCCAATGAATGTGGATAGAATAAAACAGTTATTCTACTCAATCTTGTCGTACATGACTTATAGCCGACTCAGTGCTACGTGCCTCGTCAGCTATCAGCTCACGTACGACTCGATTTCATGGAATAACTGTTAATTATCTCTTTAATGTACTGACAGTACACATAATATATCGAAACGGCCATCTGCATTTGTGTGTTATTTATGGAACATGTCAAGTGTCCCAAACTCAGTAGTCCTCAATAATGATGCACTATAAAGCCCAAAGGCTGCTGTTTCCTGTGTATTAACTAGCTCATCCAGCTGTTTCATTTTTTACTGGAGGGTCGGCTCAAGTCCATGCGGCGCCTCCACTTCTGATAAAAACCAAGCAGCTCCTTTAAAAATCATAACTATAGGTTCCTACTTGTAGGTTATACAGAACATCTGCGATATACACAATCAGAGTTCACAGCCATGAGACTGCAGTAGCTCTTGTTTGACCTTTGATTATGAAATATGAATGAATATTGAACTATTCTTTCATGTTCTGAATTTCTGCTCTCAGCTGGAGACTACCCTCCGATTCAATCTGCTGTGTATTTGTTTTCAACCCACATGTTGGCATCAAATATCTGGCTGTTAACAAGCCGTATAAAATAAACCACTTATTTCAGTGCCATTAAGGATATGATGGTGGAAGCAAAGAATCGCTTAGAGGAAATCAGTTTTTGGATGATAGAGACTGAAAGCACAGGTTTTATAACCCATCCATGTTCATGAAAAAGACATGAATGGATTGATCTCGCTTTCTGATCAACTCCAATCACTGAATGAATGAATGAATGAATGAATGAATGAATGAATCAGAGCAGTGGGTCAAACAGACCATTTTATATTTCTTTGAATGTTGTCAACACATACAGTGTACACACCAAGGTGGGAATTTCACAGAGGGTATTTTAGATCCATGTAGGCATCTGTTTCTTTAACATGACCCAGCTTTCATTCTCTGTGCCATGTGGCCAACTGGGATTTAATGCTTGAGGAAGCGGAATACAACATGATGCATGAAAAACACAGCACAACAACTGATTATATTGTGGGGAAACCTCATCTCATCTCATTATCTCTAGCCGCTTTATCCTGTTCTACAGGGCCGCAGGCAAGCTGGAGCCTATCCCAGCTGACTATGGGCGAAAGGCGGGGTACACCCTGGACAAGTCGCCAGGTCATCACAGGGCTGACACATAGACAACCATTCACACTCACATTCACACCTACGGTCAATTTAGAGTCACCAGTTAACCTAACCTGCATGTCTTTGGACTGTGGGGGAAACCGGAGCACCCGGAGGAAACCCACGCGGACACGGGGAGAACATGCAAACTCCACACAGAAAGGCCCTCGCCGGCCACGGGGCTCGAACCCAGACCTTCTTGCTGTGAGGCGACAGCGCTAACCACTACACCACCGTGCCGCCTATGGGGAAACCTATATATCCAAATTGAAATATTTTAATAATCTTAATATAATATAATCCTTACAGTGCAATAGATAGATATAAAAATGTGTTCTGCAACAAAGCAGGAAATCCGCTTGAATTGATACAAACTGTGAAAAGATGCACATGTGGAAGCTGTCAATCTAAATGTCCTTGAACACATCAAACCAACACTCTGTCTTTCAGTATCACTAGCTCACTTTCCCCCTGAATATCACACACACACACACACACTTGTCCTAATATTCTTGCAAGGATCTTCCATTGGTTGCAAACCGAGTGTGAAGTGGCTGGGATGAGGATCAGCACCTCCAAGTCCATGGCCATGGTGCTCGGCCAGAAATGGGTGGAGTGCCTACTTTGGGTCGGGGGGAGTTGCTACCTCAAGTGGAAGAGTTTAAGTATCTCAGGGTCTTGCTCACGAGTGAGGGTAAGGGGGAGCGGGAGTTGGACAGACGGATTAGGGCAGCGTCAGCAGTGATGTGGACGCTAAACCGGTCTGTTGTGGTAAAGAGAGAGCTGAGCCAAAAGGCAAAGCTCTCAATTTACTGGTCCATCTACGTTCCCACTCTCACCTATGGTCACAAGCTGTGGGTAGTGACCAAAAGAATGAGATCGCGGATACAAGCAGTTGATAGGAGTTTTATCTGCTGGGTGGCTGAGCTCTCCCTTAGAGACAGGGTGAGAAGCTTGGTCATTCGGGAGAGACTCAGAGTAGAACTGCTGCTCCTCCACATTGAAAGGAGTCAGTTGAGGTGGTTCGGGCACCTTGTTAGGATGCCCCCTGGACGCTTCCCAGGGGAGGTTCTCTGGGCATGCCCCACCAGGAGGAGACCCCAGGGCAGACCCAGGACACGCTGGAGAGATTACATCTCTCGGCTGGTCTGGGAACGCCTCGGTATTCCCCCGGGAGAGCTGGTGGAGGTGGCCGGGGAGAGGGAAGTCTGGGCTGCTCTGCTTAGGCTGCTACCCCGATGACCCGGATCCAGATCCGGATCAGCGGCAGAAAATGGATGGATGGATCTTCCATTGACATTATTATCTCATTATCTCTAGCATTATTATTATTATTATTATTATTATTACAACTAATGAACTAACTCTCTTTATTAGTCTTTGCTATAGAAAAGAACAATGTATCGAAATAACAAATACTTTTTCTTTTTTAAAAAAGCAGTTCTTCTTGTGGTCAAAACTGTCAGATTTATCTGTCCTTGCATGAATATTTGTTCCACACCAAGACATAAAATATTTCAGGTTTTAGGTAAAAATTTTGCAAAGAATGTTGAATCAGCCCCAAGCATATATATATGTGTGTGTGTATGTGTGTGTGTAAGTACCGGTAACTCACCTAACACTCCAGATATAGTGCAAATTAATGAGTCAAACAAAAGTGTGACTATCCTAGAAACTGGCTGCTCCTTTGATGCTTATATGGACATGTGCTACACATCAAAACTGCTAAAACACCAACCTTTGTGTAATGCCCTAAACAGCTGTGGCTACAAATGTAATATCATTGTTCTAATCTTTGGTAGTTTGGGACATGTTCATAAAATGTGTGTTCGGGGGCTACAGATTTGTGGATTTACAAAAAGAAAAGCGAAACAACTTGCAAAGTTTTGCTCTGTATCAGCCACAATTGGTAGTTATTTCATCTGGAAACAGAGATGCCACCTTTATCCTTGATATGAATATTACGATTGATGCCATACTGCTATCAGAAACGCTTTTAAAGTAATATTTGGATTTTGATATGTATCTTACATGTTAATCCAAATAAAGAATTAATGTGTGTATGTGTTTATAATTTAGTAAGTTTCTTATTCATAATTTAGTTTCGTATTCATAATTTATAATTTATTAAGTTTCTTATTAAGAAATACGCGAACAAGCTAGAAACGACAACAATCAAGTCATCAAAAGAAACATTTTCAAGTGTGCAGATGCAGTGATTTTTCTTTCTTTCTTCTGTTTTGCAATGCTCTATTTCTATATTATGTGTGCATGTGCCATATAAGGTGAAGACATTTAAAATGCTTCAAATTATGGTCAAAGTACCATAAAAATGCACACACCCTTCAATCAGAGGTTGGCTTTGGACTAGGCATCTAAAAAAATCCTGGCCAAAAAAACCCCCTTTAGCACTGGATGAGCTTTAACTGAGATGGAGGAAGAGAGTCACAGCAGACGAAAGTCAAGGAAGAAGAGGAAGGAGGGGAAAATGAAATATTGGGGTGAAATTCCAGATCAAACAAAACTCCCTCTGCTCGAATTTTTGCTTACTGGATGAAACCAATGCAACACCCTCAACTATTCTCTATGCTCATGGACCGCCCACCTCTCTGCCTCAATCCCATTGGCAGGTGTTTCACAGGAAGTAGCTCTTTGGAATGGATCCCCTTCACAGCCACGTCTCGCTTGGATACTGCCCAGCTTGACAATAGCAGATTTTACGTTCGCACAACTGCATTGCACTGTTTCCCTACTTTTATGATCCAGCTTTCATACATACACACAACTGCTACTGCTGAATTTTCTGGAGGAATTCTGTATGTTTTCTGTGGAGCGTATTATGATTGCACTGAAATACCACAAGCTGTATGCTTCTTCTTGTATTTTTCACCCCCTCCTTCATCCATATGGTCAACCTCAATAAGACATGATAGTCAGGTGCATGGGTGGAGCTAAGGTATGGCCTAAGATAAAGCATGGACACCCCTCTGGTCATCCCAGTCAGATATTATTATTATTATTATTATTAGTAGTAGTAGTAGTAGTAGTAGTAGTTATTGCCCGTGAACCTGATTTCCTCTGAATGGTACTCTTCACTATGTTCTGTCCAGAGATGGACAAAGTACCCAAGTTCATTACTTAAGTCAAAGTACAGACCCCGCTGGTCAAATGGTACTCCAATACAAGTGAAAGTTGTCCAGTCAAATTTTTACTTAAGTTAAAGTACTGAAGTACTTGCTTTTAAAAATACTTAAGTATTAAAAGTACATTTTCTGTCACCGCATTGTTGCATTATTGTCACAACACTCATGCCTCTGAAGCAACCTACTGGATTTACTGACTAGTTTGTAGAACATGTAGAACAAACACCTGGTAGAATGTGACAAAATGAAACGCAACTGAACTGACAAAAAAAAAAAAGAGCATTTTCTTTTTTTTTTTTTAACACTCCTACCCACCCCCACAAAACAGCATGGTAGTGCTTTGATCCAGCTCTGGCTAGTGTGTGCACATATGTATGTGTATGTTAATCATGAAGACAGTGGAATAGTTATAAATGCAGTTTGCTCAGAAAATTATTATGCTAAAACATATTTCTAAAAGGACTTCAGATAAGTTAACGTTATTCATGTTAGTGTAACTCTGTTTTTACATGCTAACTAACAGTGTCCAAGTTAACTAGCTATGCGTTAACATTAGCCGTGGATAAGGTGATGGCAACTTGGCGGGCAAATCCATAGAAAGTCATTTGACGAACCAGACTGCATAGCTATTGCAACGTTATCACTAGCTTTAAAAGCACAGACAACTTTGTTGCAAGCTTTCTCTTGGAATAAAACGTTTATATACCTCAATATGGGGCGGCACGGTGGTGTAGTGGTTAGCGCTGTCGCCTCACAGCAAGAAGGTCCTGGGTTCGAGCCCCGGGGCCGGCGAGGGCCTTTCTGTGTGGAGTTTGCATGTTCTCCCCGTGTCCGCGTGGGTTTCCTCCGGGTGCTCCGGTTTCCCCCACAGTCCAAAGACATGCAGGTTAGGTTAACTGGTGACTCTAAATTGACCGTAGGTGTGAATGTGAGTGTGAATGGTTGTCTGTGTCTATGTGTCAGCCCTGTGATGACCTGGCGACTTGTCCAGGGTGTACCCCGCCTTTCGCCCGTAGTCAGCTGGGATAGGCTCCAGCTTGCCTGCGACCCTGTAGAAGGATAAAGCGGCTAGAGATAATGAGATGAGATGAGATACCTCAATATGCTTCCGCAGGTTGGACAGTGAGTTTTTGTAGGCCATGATGTGGTTTGTTTTCGGCAAACAAAGCAAACATTTAAAATGAAACGAATCTTTGTTCCTTTCAGAAAACTGAAACATGGGTTCATGGGCCATGGCTGTGTGCATTCCCCAGAAGAACCACCTCCTTCCATTCTGCCATCAACTGATCGTGTTCAAATATCGCTGCTGAGAAATCACTGAACTTGATTTTATACAGTCTATGGATGTGACGTGCACTTAGTGATTACTGATAGGCTCTCAGTGTCACCTGCGAAAAAACAATCACGTTTTAGAAAAGAAAAGAAAAGAAAAAAAAACCATCCACTTTCAAAGCTGCTTCATAGTAATGAGTAACAAGGACCTTGATAGAAATGTAGTGGAGTAAAAAGTACGATATTTGTCTTTCAAATGTAGTGAAGTTAAAGTCCGAAGTTTCCCCCCCAAAAAAAAACTCAAGTAAAGTACAGATACTCAAAAAGTGTACTTAAGTACCATACTCAAGTAAATGTACTTTGTTACTGTTCACCTCTGGTTCTGTCAAAATGGCGTAAATCGCTCCCCACGTCTCCTCAGTGACGTAGACTCGGCCTTAGCGGAAGTCTCTGGCGAGGAGCGCTGATTGCGAGGTCCTGTACAATCGAAACTCTCAGGAAAATTGGGGAGGGGATTCCCTGCCGAGGCTGCGCGCAGTGTTAGCGTGAGCCTACGGGAAATGAATAGTGTGTTGGATTAGCACAAATCCCATGTTTTGGAAAATCGAAAATGTTGTCTTGGGCCCCTCTGGGGTGTCACCAACACATGTGCAAAGTATGGAGTGTGTGCATCCAGCCTTGTCAATTTGCACAGGTGAACAGACAGAGAGACAGACAGACAGCCTTTCTTTAGCAGTATAGATTATTATTACTGTTCAGTTGTTGCTGTTGTTCAATCAGTATGGTGACAAGTATGTTGTGAAACCAAACAACTTGATAAAGTGATCTGTGATAGGCTAGTTTGAATAATAACTGCAACATCTCTGGGGAAACGTTACTTTCATCATTATTCAATGGTAAGGATGTTAATGAGCATTACCATGTGCAGGGATAAATGAGTTGAGATAGTTAACACAGAAGCAAACTATTCCCTGACCCCACTGAGCACAAAGAACAAACAAATGAACCAAGGAAACATTGGCCAAACTTTTTTTTTTTAATGTTCATAGTATTCATTATTTGGAGGCATATACATTGGACTTCTTCAGTTCCTTATTAGCTACCTTTAATGATATTACATTTCTAATGCCAGTGTACTTCAAAAGATAAAAGCCTAGGGTTATGTTAGCTTTGAGATTTTGTAGGTTGCTCGACAAACAAATGTTGCTTAGGTGTGTGCCTTTTAGGGATCCTACTCAAGCTATATAATGATAGGGGGAACCACATTATGCTATCTTCTCTGGATGTGGATTAGTATTTTGCCCCAGCTTAGCGTGTCATCCCAGTAAAGTCATTTGGTCTAAACTGGCCATTAGTGTTGTTGTCAAGGCCACCTAAACCAAGACCAAGTCATGACCAAAAGTAAACTGTATCGAGACTGAGACAAGACCAAGACTTTGAGGGGTTGAGATCAAATCAAGACCAAGACCAAGGCAGGGCGAGACCGAGTCAAAACCAGGACCAGACCAGTGTGTATGAAGGGGGTGGGGGAAGGGTGACACCTGTTAACAAGAAGAAAAAATTTATATTTGCAATGAGTCACGTTATTGTTTGCATTCATTTGAAGCAGTACATTTTACACCTAATCACAGTAACGATGTTAACAAATAAATCAGACAATGCACCGGCAATTTAGTGAAATCCCCACAGTTGTGGTCTTGAAATAAAATCCTGAGTCCTCTATGTCTGAGACCAAGACGAGACCAGGTAAAATGTCGCCGATTCCGAGACGAGACTGAGACCTTCAAAAAGGGGTCTTGAGATCAGTCTTAAGACCAAGCCCAATCTCAAGTACTACATCACCATTGGCCATCCCATTGTAAAAGGTTTGGCTACACCCCTGGCATGATGCATATGAGCCCTGATGTCTGGTCAGCAATCCTGTCTGGAGCTTTCCAAAAGTTGTTTAGATGAAATTGAAATGAAAAAAAAAAGAAAAATGAAACTTTTTTTTTTCATGGAAGCTTCCCAAATGGCTCTTTGGGTGATGACCCTGCACACAGCAGAAATCATCTACTAAAGTGTTAACCTTCCATGTGCCAGTCTCACTTGTCAAGTGGTCACTGAGTGGCCTCACCAAAGCAGGATTTTTTGTCATTTTGCTAATTCATGTGCTGTGATCAAAGATTCTGTCTGTTTTTTGCCTTAGAATGAACGTTTACAGTTTAAAGTTGAAGTATACACGTTAATTATATGCCTAGAAATTTCAGCTCA
This sequence comes from Neoarius graeffei, assembly GCF_027579695.1. Lineage (NCBI taxonomy): Eukaryota > Metazoa > Chordata > Actinopteri > Siluriformes > Ariidae > Neoarius > Neoarius graeffei. The sequence goes on along the minus strand of NC_083588.1, from coordinate 43,680,717 downwards.
GAGTTGGACAGGGAACATTCAATTTGCCATAAGCAAGAGGATAAATATAATGTAGACATAATTTCTATGAATAGAAGACGTCAAGTAAAGCAAGGTTAAGGATCTTTGTGTTTGTACAAAAACGTGAACATTATAAGTTGAGTAAATGAGTCAGTCTCAGGTATTCACTTTTTGTTTAATGATATTCACAGTCGAAAGTGTGTGGTACTATTAAGAGCTAGGTTTATAATCAGTACAAAGAAAACTCAGATTTGAGGATGGAATTTTTTTTTAAAAAATCACTAAGTAATATGACTACACTGAGAAAAAAAAAAGTTTCAGACCATTAAGTACGTAAAATCCATGATAGCAAGTGGGCATGGAGTAAACGTTGAGAGTGAAGGTTGTAAAAATAGACATCTCTTAGAAGGTTTTGTCTTAGCTTTGCAAATCAAGTTTTAGGTCAGGAAATCTTTCCCTTGATTACACCACAGCAATGTGAAGAACGTCTCACTCCTCTATAATAGCCTTTCTTCTTACCATTTCCTCTCACTCCTTCTCTGTCTGCCGCTTTCTCCAGTTTAACCCTCTATCTAAAACATGTCAAAGAAAGCTTTAACAACCAGCCATGTTACATACTTTCTATGCAATGCTGTGATGATTTTTCACATGTACAATCAAGTCTGGTCTGCATGGGTTTCCTCCAGGTGCTCCGGTTTCCCCCACAGTCCAAAAGACATGCAGGTTAGGCTAACTGGTGGACTGTAGGTGTGAATGTGAGGTGTGTGTGTGTGTGTGTGTGTGTGTGTGTGTGTGTGTGTGTGTGTGTGTGTGTGTGTGAGAATGGTTGTGGGTCTCTATGTGTCAGCTCTGCAATAACTTGGCGACTTGTCCAGGGTGTACCCCGCCTCTCACCCATAGTCAGCTGGGATAGGCTCCAGCTTGCCTGTGACCCTGTACAGGATAAGCGGCTACAGATAACAGATGGATGGATGGATGGATGGATGGATGGACAATCAAATCTGGGTGTAAACCCATCTGTTTGCATCTGCTAAAGATGTTCCAAATGGTATGAATGTGATCTGTTCAAAAATTCCTACAACAAATTCTAGAAGGTGGAAGGAAGAGGAAAAGAAATGGAAATCGCAACTTTCCAATAACGTGGCATGATGACGCATTATACCTCAACGAAAATCCACTGAATCAGACCAGACAGACAGGAAGAGGAAGACAGAGAGAGAAAGAAAAGAGTGAGAACTCAAGAGTCAGAGAGAGAGAGAGAGAGAGAGAGAGAGATGCTGAAGAGGAAAGCAGTAACACTAAGGCAAAAACACAGCAGAGGTCATTTTCAGATCTGCATTTCCCCCAGTACAGTGAGCTTTGCTAAAGACACATATTGCTTGGATTAAAAGAGAGGGAAGGAGGGGAGGAGAGAGGCTTTGAATTTTTTTCCATTGAGGTCAGTCTTTACTGCGCTCAGAGAGCTCAGCACAAGTAGCACAGACTTCCACGTCTGAACTGTCATTCCGCTACTGCTTTCTATTCCTCAAAATAAAACTTCTCGGCCCAGTTTGTTACCCCCTTTTGTCCTTTTTCACCCAGCGCTATCAGAAGCCAGGCTACCTGAAGTGCCAGCTTTCATTAACGACAACACTGATAACTTGATTACCCTGCAGCTGTTCTGGCAGATGTTTTGAACAACCCAATTTAATGCAGACTTATCTAGTCAGTGAAGCTTTAAGCGTAAAACAAGTGTACTTACCAAGGGGAAACTAGTAGAAGGCAAAATTGAACAACCTGCACACTCATCTTTAGGATTATCTTGTGATCTTCAGTGGAATTCAAGATTTATTTAATCATGAACACGTTGGCCTTTTCCCTACTTTAGTTTCCCACATTACCCACAGTGTGATTCATCTACCAGCTGAAAGTTGAGCTACATAAAGTGATGCAGCAGCAGTGCAGCTGATTCTGTTTAAGTTTCTCACCTCCTCATCTCTCTCTGCTCAAATAGATCATCTTCATCTTTAATGCTAATCCCACCATGTTGCTTGTCATCTCATAGATCACTAATTACCTGAGCCTCTGCCACAACTCACAGAGCAACTGTACAGTATCTTATAGCTGCTATTGCAATCTGTTTGAGTCATACATTAGCTGTCTCGGATACATCTACATTGGATTTTGTCAATAATATGACACTGAAAATCACTGAAAAATGGTGAGTGAGAAAAGAAACTCCTTTGTCTTCTGAGCTAACAGTAAATTATAGCCATTATCACTTATATTTTAGATTGCTGAATTTTTTTTCTCCTGTTAAATAATCAATATAACTGTGCTAACAATATCCCCCTGTGACATCAGAGCAGCACATGATTGATCAGTTCTCTCAGGAATAAAGGCAAGGCAAGGCAAGTTTATTTATATAGCACATTTCATACACAATGGCAGTTCAATGTGCTTTACAGAAGTAAAAACAAAAACAGTAAACAATAGAGAAATAAAATTACATAAAATAATTTTATTTTTATTCTAAAACAATTAATTAAAAGAATTAAAAGAATTAAAAGAAAATAATAAGAATTAAACAATAGTAAAAATAAAATAATAAAATGAAGTAGTAGTTCAAATAGGATGAGAAGGAATAGAATAAAGAATAAAATAGAATAAAGTTAAAGTAAATTTAAAACATGCAGAGAAAGTAAAGATTATAAAGAATGTAAAGAAGACAATATTAATTATTTAACAGAAAGCATCTGAGAACAGCTTGGTCTTTAACCTAGATTTGAAGCTGCCAACAGCAGGAGCATTTTTAATGTCCTCTGGCAGTTGGTTCCATAGCTGCACTGTATAGTAGCTAAAAGCTGCTTCACCATACTTTGTTTTAACAACTGGTTTTAATAGTAAATTTTTCTGTTTTGATCTGGTAGAGCTGATATAAATAAAATCCACCAACAAGCTAACACCAGTATCACTGAGCGCATCACATATTTCAATATAAACATATTTAATGTATATCAGGGTGAACTTTTCCTTTAATGCTTACTCTAAAATTTATACTCAATGTTTACAATCTTGATGATCTGCATCTTGTGATTCCCTAGTTGGTGCGTTTACATGGGAAAAAAAAAAAAAACCTGATCAACAGCAGGAAGAAATAAACTTCATGCAAATCTTCCCAGTTTTGTTGAAGTCTCATCTCATTATCTGTAGCCGCTTTATCCTGTTCTACAGGGTCGCAGGCAAGCTGGAGCCTATCCCAGCTGACTACGGGCAAAAGCCGGGGTACACCCTGGACAAGTCTCCAGGTCATCACAGAGCTGACACATAGACACAGACAACCATTCACACTCAATTTAGAGTCACCAGTTAACCTAACCTGCATGTCTTTGGACTGTGGGGGAAACCGGAGCACCCGGAGGAAACCCACGCGGAGAACATGCAAACTCCACACAGAAAGGCCCTCGCCGGCCACGGGGCTCGAACCCGGACCTTCTTGCTGTGAGGCGACAGCGCTAACCACTACACCACCGTGCCACCCTTTGTTGAAGTCCACATTTCCAAAGTCTTAATGAATCTGTATGTCTCATTAAAAGTAGCTATGTAAAAAAAATAATCACTTTTCCTGCCATCAAAGCTGAATTATTCGGAAATGATCGGTAATAAAGCTAAACAGCATGTAAGTGACATCATTAGTTCATGGATTAAAGTGAAGGTAGGTCATTTTGGAGAAACCTGCAAGGAGTAAGCTAAATGTTGAAGATATCCAACTGAAAACCCTAACCCTTTCCTTCAGCTCTCGCTACAAAGACGCTCCTCCAAATCACATGAACGCGCACTGCCTGACTACCCTTACAAAAAAGAAGTTTATTCAAGTGTGCTTCTAGTATACTTCTTTTAAACTAAAAATAAGAGTTTCAGTTTACTTTTTAATTTACTTATCAGAGATATACTTAATAAAAGTTATACATAAGTATACTTGGCTTATACTGAAAAGTATATAGAAAAGTCTAAGTATATTAAACTTAAACTTTTGATCAAGATATACTTAACAAAAGTGCAATAAAGTATTAAAATATTTGTGCCTTATGTTTAAGTGTGCTTGCCCTGTAGTTGTGCTTATCCTTTTGATAGTAGCCTATAAAATACTTCTTTTTCACACATATTGGCTTCTTTGTGATATACGGCAGCACGGTTTAAATCCCATCTTTTAAACCTACTGTACATGTACCATAAGTTTGTGGTCACTTCTGGGGTGGAATCTTAAGGTACAAAACATTTAAGTTGTCTACTGGTAGTGTGCATGAGGTAAGGGTTAGGGCTAGAAAACTAATAGTATACCTAGAAGGGTAATTGCAGTATACTTCAAAACTAAAAAGTGGACTAGATGTATATAACCAGTAGCTAATAGTATGTTTCCAATATGCTATAAAGTATACTTTTATAAACTAAAAAGTGGACTAGAAGTGTGTAACGCGTAAACCAATAGCATATTTCCAGTATACTACAAAGTATACTTTAGTAAACTAAAAAGTGAACTAGAAGTATAAAACAAGTAAACTCATAGTATATTTCCAGTATATTATGAAGTGTGCTTTTGTAAATTAAAGAGTGGACTACAAGTATAGAACTAATAAACTATTAGTACAAGTTTACTTGTGGTATACTTGCAGTACAAAATAAAAAATACTAGTTGTATACTCAAAGTTTATTTTTCTTAGACTCAAAGTACACTTTTTATAAACTAAAAGTGGGCCAACTTAGTCCCAAGAAGTATTAGATTAGTTTACTTACAAGTATACTGTAAGTACATTGATATCAGTATACTTGGTACACAAAAGTATACTTAAGGAAATATACTTTACTTAAGTATACTTAATAAAATGAACTTGAAGTATACTTCTTTTTGATAAGGGTACTGCTGGAGGACAAGTCCATGACAGAGAGAGAGAGAGAGCATTGAGGAGAGGGAGAAGAGCATAGTGCATCATTGTCATATCAAACTACATCATGTCTCATCCACATGTATGAAAACACCTAATATCATCCATCCATCATCTGTAGCCGCTTATCCTGTTCTACAGGGTCGCAGGCAAGCTGGAGCCTATCCCAGCTGACTATGGGCGAGATGCGGGGTACACCCTGGACAAGTCGCCAGGTCATCACGGGGCTCCTAACATTATCATCATAAATATAAACAATGAACATGGCTATTGTTATTACTCACAGCTGTTGGCTAGCTCACTAGCTTTAGCAATATGTCTACAATATATCTGACTAGCCTTTAATGCGTGCAAGTAGGAAGGTAGGTAGACAGGCAGGTAGCCTATTCAATCATTTCATTCAGTCTGAATGAAATGATTGGATAGGCTTTTTGCCACAGATGATGGATTTTTTTCTTTTAATTGTCAGAGCATTTGGTTTATTCATTGCTGTTGGGATGTAAGGAGAATTTCAAGAAATATAACAAAAAATATTTCTAAAAAAATGACCTACTCTACATTCAAATATGGAAACCTATAGATTATGTTATGGGGGAGTGAATTTATTATTTTAGATGGTACATTATCACTCACAGTGGCCTCAGCCGGAGTTGCACGCCTGGAGCTCCAATCCTGTTGATCAGCCATGCATTTGGCTAATTCAGCAGTACTGGCTATGCCCACATCCCTTTTCAGGGTGTTGATGAAGGTTGCAGTGGGACAGCCTCGACTTATGCAACCATGGAGAGGCTCCCATAGCACATGCTCACCAGCAGGCAGATTATTGTGCCTGAAGCAGTGGCCTGCAAGTCCAAGTCTCTGCCAGGCCACCTTGTCAGAAATTCTGGGGAGGGTACCATATAAATCTTCATTTGGTACATAGTTCAGGGCCACACATAACATTCAAGTGTAAGAGCCATCAAGAGATCTTTCTAAGGTAGAGGTAAGGGACCAGCATTTGCATCCGTACAGGAGGACAGACTCAACGGTGGCCACAAAGAGCCTATGCTTCAGCTTGCAAGACACACTTGATTTCCAGATCTTACTCATATATCATTCAGTGCCTGCCAGGCTAGTGCTTTGCGGACTTTGATGTCCTGTTCAGTTGAATTAACCCATGAGCCTAGATACTTGAAATCATCTACTTCATCAAGCACCATCCCATCGCTTATGGAGAGAAGTGCTGGAGACGTAACATTGCAAGACATCACCTTGGTCTTCTTGTCATTTAGAACAAGCCCAATGCGATTACACACGTTCTCAACGCTAGCCAGCAATGTCTGTACCTGTTGGACATCATTAGATAGCAGCGTGATGTCATCGGCAAAGTCCAAGTCTGTGATTAGCTTTTCCAGGTTTCTACGAGAATGTCTAAGCATTAATGTAAATCAGAGGTTGGATTCTCTGCCACAAATAGCCTTCCGAAAAGCATAATCAAGCACTATCACAAAAAAAAGAAAAGCGGCAAGAGTATCTCCCTGCAGCATGGCTGCAGTGATTTCAAATTCCTTGGTATTGCCATCTGGGGTCACAACCTTTGCTCGGGTATTTGTGTACATTGCTTCGATCGCCCTTAATAGCCTCGATGGAATGGCGTAGGCCTTGAGGATCATGATTGTTTTTCCTCCATGGATAGAATCAAAGGCCTTCTTGAAGTCCAGAAATGTGAGCATGACAGACAGGTTGTTCTTTCCGGACTCCTCTAGGATTCTCCGCAGAGCCAAAATGTGGCTGTTGTCCTGTTTTCCTGGAATCCATTTTGGCTGTCCGGAAGATGGAGGTCAATGGGGTCGCAGATGCGGTTTAGTGTCATGTGGTTGTAGATCTTTGCAATGACATAAGTTAAACTTATGCCACGATAATTATCCATGTTTATTAGATTCCCTGATTTTGGCACAAGTATGATGTTGGAGAGGGACCACTGCTCCGGTCTGGAGCCATAACTTATGTACATTATACATTATAGTTTAGGTTCTATATTACTAAGGCAGAAAACTATTTCATTTATAATTGCTTCTTATGCATTGTTTGCAGATTAAAGGTTTAATGATGTTTTCTTTAATCATTTCCCATCATCAATTAGCTGGATTACAATTCTGTCTGTTCTTTCTATATATTGGCCATATATTTGACAACCTGCTCTACAATGATAGAACGAAAGAAAGAAAGAAAGAAAGAAAGAAAGAAAGAAAGAAAGAAAGAAAGAAAGAAAGAAAGAAAGAAAGAACAACTTTATTCATCACACACTTGTTAAATTCCTCTCTGCATTTAACCCATCTGAAGCAGTGAACACACACATGCGCATGAGCAATGAGCACACACACATACCCAGAGCAGTGGGCAGCCATGCTAACAGCGCCCGGGGAGCAGTTGGGAGTTAGGTGCCTCGCTCAAGGGTGTCCCATATTAACCTAACCACATGTTTTTGGATTGTGGGGGAAACCGGAGCACCCGGAGGAAACCCACGCAGACACGGGGAGAACATGCAAACTCCGCACAGAAAGGCCCCTGCCGGCCGCTGGGCTCGAACCCAGAACCTTCTTGCTGTGAGGCGACCGTGCCACTCTTGGTCTTTACATCATTTACGGTATATAAAGACCAGATATTGCTGATCTGCAGACAATCTTTTTGTAAGCACATTTCATGGGCACAACAACATACAATACCAGTCAAAAGTTCGTACACCCTTCCTCATTCATAGGGTTTTTCTGTATTTTGACTATCTTCTACATTGTAGAACAATACTGAAAACATCAAATCTATGAAATAACATCTGAAACATATATGGAATTATGTGGTAAACAAAAAAGTAAACAAAATATGTTTTATATTTTAGATTTTTCAAAGTAGCCACCATTTACCTTGATGATGCTTTATACACTATTGGCATTATCTTAACCAGCTTCATGAGGGAGTCACCTGGAATGCTTTCCAATTAAAAGGTGCCTCATCAAAAGTTAATTAGTGCAATTTCTTGCCTTATTAATGTGCTTGAGATCAAATAGTAAATAGTAAATAATAAAAATACAATAAATAGCCCTATTCGACCACTGTAGTAATCCATATTATGTCAAGAACCGCTTAACTCAAGTAAAGAGAAACGACATCCATCATTACTTTAAGACATGAAGTGACTTTTGATTAATAAAAATAAGGAAAAAACATTGAATTAGAAGGTGTGTCCAAACTTTTGACTGCTCGTGTATGTGTGAGACTGACACTTCAACTTCATCATATTTCTCTGAAACAAACCGTATGTGTTTATTGTGATTTTATTAAACTCTATAAAACAAGCTCACATGTACCTCGTTTGCACTGTGAATGTTTTACTGGAGGGCGGCACGGTGGTGTAGTGGTTAGCGCTGTTGCCTCACAGCAAGAAGGTCCGGGTTCGAGCCCCATGGCCGGCGAGGGCCTTTCTGTGTGGAGTTTGCATGTTGTCCATGTGGGTTTCCTCTGGGTGCTCCGGTTTCCCCCACAGTCCAAAGACATGCAGGTTAGGTTAACTGGTGACTCTAAATTGACCGTAGGTGTGAATGTGAGTGTGAATGGTTGTCTGTGTCTATGTGTCAGCCCTGTGATGACCTGGCGACTTGTCCAGGGTGTACCCCGCCTTTCACCCGTAGTCAGCTGGGATAGGCTGCAGCTTGCCTGCGACCCTGTAGAACAGGATAAAGCGGCTAGAGATAATGAGATGAGATGTTTTACTGGCCTGCGTTTACAAATGTTCTAAACTGGGAATGACATGCATCATGTTCACAGTGAAAAAGCCGAGGAAAATGAAGTTAAATTTACGGCTCATGTGTATTCAGGTCTGTCATGGTGTTGCTTTTTTAATGGAAAATTGATGATATTATTTTGCAGTGGATGACATCAGGACTGCTGGGTGTGTGCTTTTGCTTTCCTAGGATTAGGAACTTGTGCTTTAACTTGTGGTCATCTTGCTCAGCCCAACCCACTACATCCTAAAGTAAACAAAGGCAGACATCTGGGTATAGTCAGGAGCCCCCTACCCCTGACATGCGCACACATCTCTCACTGACACCATTTCTGAACCAGATTTCCCCAAAAGCTAAACACACACATACGATCTGTCCGTATTCTTTGATTTTATTCTCACCCATCTTTTCAAATTGAGGACTACCTTGTTGCAGATGTTAATCCAACCAAAGCAACTCCATTTTTAAATCACAAGATTTTGCATTCCTGGAATTCTAACTGTTCAAGTGCTGATATTTAGCTGAGATGTTTGAAGAAGTCGCATAAAAGTAACTGGAAGCTAAATGAGAATCAGCTGGGAGCTGTGTATAAATTCGTGCACTGTTATCTCCTCAGAGCAAAGCACTTCTACAAAGACCCACTTGTTAAAAATGATCCAGCAATATCTCATCGTCCAAGTGATCGCTAGCAACCGTACAGATTTCTACAACTGCTGAACCTGATTTTGTCATTAAAATGCTTTCATCCTATTTGGAGCACGGCAAAGACCATCATATTCCATTTCGAATTTGTGTCCAGTTTATTTTACTTTTGGCTTTGTTGCAAGACGTATTTGCAGAGATTGGGATGAATATGAGTGCAGATGAGCAGAACACATGGTCCAACTGTGCTTATGAAGTTTGGCTTCTGCGTTCAGCCAGAGTAGACTCACGCAGTCAGTACACCTTCCACAACCAGTTTGAAATTTCTGATATTTTATAACTAACAAAGCCACAGTATACTTTCCATTGTGACATGAATAAGCTGGTGGAAACTTTGTCTTGCTGGTGATTACTCTGTCAATAGAACCCATCAACCCATCACTCTGTTATGCATTTCTGATATTTCCGATACAACTATGGATTCTTAAAAAAATTCCCAGTAGGTATATCAGTAGTGCACAACACGGGCCTTGTGCTCTGACTCTACAGATGGACTTTCCAAATGAGTGCCGAGTTTCCCAAAAGCATTGTAGCACAAAGATAATTGTTAAATGGTAGCGCGAGTAGCACAATGAACAAAGATGCTCTTTGTGTTAAAGGAGAACTGAAGTCGTTTTTAAACTTGCTTTATTTCTTAATTAACGTGTTATTCAATTACGTTTTCGGTTTTAGTAACCTTATATCGTGACTCGTATTGGCAACTAACTGCAATTAAATATTATACTTATCGGCCTATTCGGTTTTTAGCCGTGTTGAACTTAGTTCGTTTGGTCCACGGCAGGCGTCACTTATCCACGCGATCTTCACGAGACTTGTGCGAGACTTCGAAACGTGAAGTGTCAGCCAGGTGTCAGTGCCGCCATTTTAAAAACTGTTTTCCAAACGAAATATTGCACAAAAATGAGTTAAAATGACGATTACTGCCTACTTTTTTTCAAACTTTCCTGATTGCTATCAAAACAAACAAAACTTCCGGCTTGATTACGTCAGCATTCGAAAGAGGGCGCACGCGTCTTTTGACAACGTTGGCAGATGTCGGTCACTTTGATTTCCGCTGTACGTTTTACTTCCGTCCTACAATGTCTCGCACAGGTCTCAACAAATCTCGTTTACGGCCGTTGCTTTGACATATGGACTGATATATTACAGAGCATGTTTCAAACACTCAGAACTTGCTATAGCAGTGACAAAATAGCGATCAAAAATGCATTCCTATATTTAATAAAAAGAAGAAAAATAGAATTTTAATAATAAAAAAATCTGCCTTCAGTTCTCCTTTAAGAGGCTTTTGGGAAACCCACCAGAGAACAATACAGGCTGTCTTTTTTTTGGTGGCTCACAGAACCTGGCGTCAGAAGAAGCCAATCAAATAAAGGCAATGTGGCTGAAGTTTGCTCTTAATAAGGTTGTTTTTTTTTTAAATTGGCTTTGGCTTGTGAAAATCCATTGTTGGAGAAGGGGAATATAGTCAATCCACATTCACTGGATATGAACAATTGCACGCTCTGATTTGCTACTCTACTACTGGGACATCAACTCATATACCATGAGTAGAGAAAAACAAAAGGGTGGAGTGTGTTGCTGAACCAACCAAGGATGAAATAAAAACTCTACTCTTAAAAAAAAAAATTTAATTAATTTATATATATATATATATATATATATATATATATATATATAGGGGCGGCACAGTGGTGTAGTGGTTAGCGCTGTCGCCTCACAGCAAGAAGGTCCGGGTTCGAGCCCCGTGGCCGGCGAGGGCCTTTCTGTGCGGAGTTTGCATGTTCTCCCCGTGTCTGCGTGGGTTTCCTCCGGGTGCTCCGGTTTCCCCCACAGTCCAAAGACATGCAGGTTAGGTTAACTGGTGACTCTAAATTGACCGTAGGTGTGAATGTGAGTGTGAATGGTTGTCTGTGTCAGCCCTGTGATGACCTGGCAACTTGTCCAGGGTGTACCCCGCCTTTCGCCCGTAGTCAGCTGGGATAGGCTCCAGCTTGCCTACGACCCTGTAGAACAGGATAAAGCGGCTAGAGATAATGAGATGAGATGATATATATATATATGTGTGTGTGTATATATATATATATGTGTGTATATATATATATATATATATATATATATATATATATATATATATAGAGAGAGAGAGAGAGAGAGGGGCACTACATTGCAAAAAGTTATTCCTTATGAAAATAGACAATTGTGGAAGAATACTGGGAAAGTAATCTTAGCACTGTTTGTTATTGAGCCAACATATCAGTGCTGGTGCGTTTTGCAGACTAGCTGAGCAGCTGTGAAAATCTGAATGGCTTTTCAGGAAGGAGCAAAGTGAGAGTGAAATAGTATTTTATTGCAGTGAAGGATAATCCAAATTTAAGTTAGGGACCAGCCAGGAAAAAAAAAATTCTTTGAGCCTGCATTGATCATATATCTCTCACTGCTACACTTTGCTTTTTGGTCGTTGTTATTCTCTCCTTAGCCCATATAATTTTTTATTCCCATACTTTCCCAATTCTCTCTCTCTCTCTCTCTTGATCTCGTTTATTTGGAAGGCTCGGCAGGGTGAAAAGGTTCATTGCATGGCTTTTGTTTATATGAGGAAGTGACTGTGTGTTGCCTTTGGGCCTGCTCAAGCCCTCCTCCATCCACTAGAGCCGGATACAACTGGTGGACGTCTTAATTAGGATAGACTGGGGTGAACAAGCTGGCTATAAGTTATGAAGTGATCTCAATATTAAAATAAAGTGCTTCATTTATCACTCTTATTACTATCATATATCATGTTTATTCTTCAGCTGAGTTAGAGTTAACATGTTCTATAAATCTAATTATATCACTGAAAAATTAACCACATTCTCATATGTATATTTAGGATATAGCCATAAATCAGAGCCATTGGCATGCAGTGGCTCAACATCCCCACCAGTCGGATATTTTCTTGTTGGGAACGCGCAACTATTATTTATGATTAAACAGTAATGCACGACTATGTGGCATATTCTGTATTTTCCCTCTTGGGCTGGTATTACAGTTTACTTATGCAAGACCAGTCCAGGATGGTTTATGTCTTTATTTAGGAATGTTTCCTGATGGCATGATATTTGATGATCTTCCCACTGTGAAAAAATTACGCTTCAATTTTCACAGTGTTTTCAACCATTCCTGTGTGCTCATCAACATTTTTAATTGAACATCCTTTCTTCTGGATTCTCTGGTCCTTCTACCCACCTTTCCAACAAATGCCAGTAGGTTGATTGGCCTCTCTAAATTGTGTATATTTGAATGAATAAATGTTTGAAAGAAAGAATGAATGAAGTCCAAACTCTCTGGTCCCATGAAATTCAGTTATTTATTTTCAAGTATACTATTCAGTAATTATAATACTAAGTTCTGTAAAGTTCACTATGAAGTAAGTAAAATCTATCTGAGGATACTTGAGGGTTCTTAGATTCCTAGAGCAGTTCTAGATCCCTAAAAGGGGTTCTACACTGATTGTCAACCAAATACCCTTTGGTGTGGGGGTTCTACACAGAACCTTTAAGGGTTCCTCTCGAGAGACAGGGATCTAGTTTTACTATTTTTTCCTAAGAATGCATGAGAAATTGTTCAGTTAAAAAAAAAAGAAAAAGTGCGAGAAACATCTGGACCTCCCTCTGTCTATATGCTTAAAATTTGAGTTGATGTTACTTTCTGATAAAATGCTACTTTCTTTTTTTTTTAAATAATAACTGTAATAATAATAATCCCTTTTTATAACACTTACATTCACTGGCCACTTTATTAGGAATACCCATCCATCCACCTGCTGTTTTATGCAGTTATCCCAATCCCTTGACAGCAGCATGGTGCATAAAATCATGCAGATACAAATCAAGAGCTTCAGTTAATGTTCACTTCAAACATCAGAACGGGAAAAGTTGTGATCTCAAAGTGTGACTTTCACTGTGGCATGGGTATTGGTGCCAGATGGACTGGTGTGAGTATTTCAGAGTATTTCAGGTTTTCACATACAACAGTCTCTAGAGTTTACACAGAATGGTGCTAAAAAACAAAAAACATTGAGTGAGCCACAGTTCTGTGAGTGGAAATACTTTGTTGATAAGAGAGGGCAGAGAAAAATGGCCAGATTGGTTCGAGCGTCAAAAAATGTCCCACATACAAAGTCCCATAATTTTGCCTTAGTTTATATAATCTGTCACTAAACTATTATACTGTAAAATTATCCATAAATATGACTTTATAGCCCAAACAAGCATTCCCAGGCAAAACAGACCTCGCCCGGCAGCACTTATTTTATGCCTATATGTTGATAATGGTAATATTTCTCACTCATCAGCTGTCAGGTTATCGTCCTATGAAAATCCATGACCTTGAGTTTGACATTTCAAAGTCGTTCAAGGCCAAAGGTCATGGTGCCAAATGAAAGCCCATATGGCACTCCCTGTAAGTTGATAATGGTAAATATCTGTCTACCATCAACCGTTTTCAAGTTACAGCCTTCTGAAAATCCATGACCTTGAGTTTGTCCTTTCAAGGTCAAAGATCATGGTGCCAAATGAAAGGCCATATAGGAGTTCCTATATGCTCATAATAGTAAACATTTGTCTATTGGCAACCGTTTTTGAGTTATAATGGAAAATGTTATATTGACTGAAAGGTTGACCTTTCTGGTGACCTTGACCTTCACCTTGACCCAGTTACCCCCAGAATTTAATCAGGTAAGCTATGGACCATTGCCCACCTACCCTGAAAATTTGAAGTCTATCGGTGCAACCTTCTAGATGGTAGATTGTTAAAAGACAGACAGACAAACAAACAAACAAACAAACAAACAAACAAACAAACAAACAAACAAACAAACCGCACTGATTACAATACCTCACCCTGCTTACTCTGTCGCAGGTGAGGTAATAAAAAAGTGTGCCATTAATCAGTTTCAAATTACACATCACAAAGTTTACAGCTGATTTTTCCAAACTTATGTTTCTCTTAAGATGATGATGCCACTGGGGGTGCATAAGCGTACTCTTGGTGCCGGTCCCAAGCCCAGATAAATTGGAGAGGGTTGCATCAGGAAGGGCATCCGGCGTAAAACTGTGCCAAATCTAAAATGCGGAATGAAAAGAGAAATACCATACCAGATCAGTCAGGGCCCTGGTTAACAACAACCGCCTCCGGTACTGTTGGTCAACAGGGTGCCGGTGGAAAGTGTGCTACTGTTGCGCCAAAACGGAGAAGGAGAAAGAGAGGGGGGAGGCGTGTTAGGAGAGAGCGTGAAAGATGGAAGGGAAGGAGCTTAGAATTGAGGGTAGAAACACTGAATGTGGGAACATTGACTGGCAGAGCGAGAGAGTTAGCAGGTATGATGGAAAGAAGGAAGTTGGACATTTTGTGTGTGCAGGAGACGAGGTGGAAAGGAAGCAAGGCCAAGAACATTGGAGATGGATGCAAGTTGTTTTATTATGGAGTCGATGGAAAGAGAAATGGTGTTGGTATTGTTTTGAGGGGAGAGTTGGTCAACAGTGTGATTGATGTGAAAAGGGTGTCAGATAGAGTGATAGGCATGAAGTTGGAGATTCAAGGAGTGGTAATCAATGTTGTATGTGTGTACGCCCCACAGGTTGGATGTGAGAATGAAGAGAAAGAGTCTTTCTGGGAAAAGATGGATGAAGTGGTAGAAAGTATACCGAGGGAGGAGCACGTGTACCATAAAAGACAGTCTTTGTTGCCCTAAAGCACTCTGTAATAGAACATGTCTGATTCATACATCATTCTGTACATTGTTATGAACCCCCAGCACTCCTTTCTCCCTCCCTCTGCTTTTGACAGAGAAGGAAAAGCATCTGGAGAAGCTAAGGGATGAAAGAAGAAGAAGAAGAAGGCTGCTCCCATACGTTTGGGGTCACCACAGTGGCTCTGTTCCGCATATTTGATTTGGTATAGGTTTTACACTGGATGCCCTTCCTGATGCGACCCTCTCCACTCTATTCGGGCTTGGGACCGGCACTGTCTTGTACAACCCCAGTGGCTGCGTATTTTACTTAATCTGCATGTCTTTGGACTGTGGGGGAAACTGGAGCACCCAGAGGAAACACGGGGAGGAGAACATGCAAACTCCACACAGAAAGGCCCCCATTGGCCATGAGGTTTGAATCCAGAACCTTCTTGCTGTGAGGCAATAGTGTGAACCAGTGCTCCACCTTGTCACCCATGTCTCTACAGATGCCTGAAGACGGGGGGACAGACTTGCTCAGGTTTGTGCCAGCTGAGGATGGATTGGTATTCCATCCATCCATTATCTGTAGCCGCTTTATCCTGTTCTACAAGGTCGCAGGCAAGCTGGAGTCCATCCCAGCTGACTATGGGTGAGAGGCGGGGTACACCCTGGACAAGTCGCCAGGTCATTGCAGGGTTGACATAGAGACAAACAACCATTCACACTCACATTCACACCTACGGTCAATTTAGAGCCACCAATTAACCTAACCTGCACCCAGTTAATTAGCTTAGGAAATCAGAGCACCCAGAGGAAACCCACGGGGAGAACATGCAAATTCCACACAGAAAGGCCCTCGTCAACTGCTGGACTTGAACCCAGGACCTTCTTGCTGTGAGGTGACAGTGCTAACCACTACACCACCATGCTGCCCGGATTGGTATTGAGGAAGATCAAAAGGTGTCAAACACTGGTTCTTGATGGTTCAGTCGATCGTCTTTAAAATATTACTAAAGAGTATAATTTGAATCTAGATAGTGACAGTAGTACTATATTTGTAGCGATAAATGCAGATTTCTTCTAAAATCTTCTTTGAAGCTACTTCAGTATTTAATTTCTAACACTACTGTCCAAATGGAATTGGTGAGAAATCATGTATGAGACTGCTATTTTGTCGTGTCCTATCCATGATAAGAAGCAGAAAGTTTGAAATAATTTGTACCTGATTATTATCACAGGTCCCAGGTTCCCAGTTTGATCCTGGGCTTGGGTTACTGTCTGTGTGGAGTTTTTCCAAATTCTCCCTGTGTCCTTGTGGGTTTGCTCTGGCTTCTTCGGTTTCCCACTCAATTACCGCTCAAAAACACAGCAGTTGGATTTGCAATGCTGAGTTGCCTATAGTGCTCTCTCTCTCTCTCTCTCTCTCTCTCTCTCTCTCTCTCTCTCTCTCTCTGTGTGTCCAGGGTGTATTCCTGCCAAACACCTAGTTTTCCCTGGGATGCATCCACCACAACACTGACCACGATAAAGTGGAAATGAACAAATAATTATTTTGCACCTGATAACAGTGCAGTGGAACAACATGCCACATGAATGTTTTCTACAAGTTTCTGTTTTAACAAATTTTAATTAAGTGAATTAATAACACTCACTTAAGTTCAATAAAAGTATTTTTACTGGAATAGTGTGGTGTTAATTAAATGCTGGAGATTTTATTCGCAGCTTTACCTGCCCTGTTAAACTGGAGTGCATTATAGCATAACCATCCTTCGCCAGTTAAAGCCATGTGATCCAGTATTAAATGTTTATTTATGATAATACTGACTGATAGCAGTGCGGTCTTGTTCCTAGATTCCTGTGGTCTCGCACACATCTTCTCTTCTAGACATCTCTCTCATGTTTGTTTGCACAAGATTTTCCAAAATGGGAGATCCCAGAGGGTAATGCATTGAAGCTTTACTCAGAAGAAAGCATGCTAAGGTGAAAATAAAACATCAGCTGATATATGAGTCCAAATAATGACAGCCAACAAAGCAGGTTATTGTTAGACTCAGGTGTTGTTCAAACAGAGCTACTGAGAATATATTTTGAGGAAGTTTTTTTAAAGAGATTTTATTGCCTAAAGAGAAAATAAATGAAGATGTTTCTAAAATGTATCTAGAAAGCTCTTGTCGTAGTTCAATTTATGACTCACAATAAGCATATGGAATATAACTTTGTATTTCATGCTAAATTGGACTGCGAATTGATTACGGTAGCAAAGCAAAGGGAAATGAGCATTGGCAAGAATTTTTGAAGATACTATAAACAACCATGTCTGTGAAGGTTCTCAGTCAAACAGGTCATCGTAAACCATAGGTGCTAAAGAAGGCAACTGGACTTGCTTGAAATTCTTGAAGATGTTTCACCTCTCATCCAAAAGGCTTCTTCAGTTCTGTCTGACAAGTGGGGAGGTTCCAGGTATTTATGCTCTAGTGGATCAAAAGCAAACCTAAAGGGAGTCGTTGGGTAGTGGACACTATTCAGTGCAGTGAGGAATGCATAGACCTGTACATTGGGGAAACAAAACAACCGCTTCACAAGCGCATGGCTCAAGACAGAAGAGGCAGTTCCTCAGACCAGGATTCTGCAGTCTATCTTCATCTTAATAACAAAGGACACTCGTTTCAGAACTTCAAGTTGGCCTAGTGGTTCGCATATCCGTCTCTCGACCGGGAGGTCGTGAGTTCTACTCGCCGTCGGGTCATACCTAAGACCATCATAAAAATGGTACCTACTACCATCTGGCAAGGCAAGCTGCAACACAGATGTGAGTGGGGAGTCAAACTCTTGCAGTTACCAGAGGACTAGCCCCCCATTGTAACTCTAGCCATATAGGCGAGAGGCTGAGGGCTGTTGAAATGGAGATCAGCGCCGCACCCATACACCTTAAGGAGTTGGTTAGTACTGGGACAGGAGACTGCCTGGGAAGACCAGATTCTGGTGTGAGAGGGACTTTGACTTGACTTGACTTGACTCGTTTCAGAACTGCAATGTACTGTACATATTTTAGCCATAGAAGACTGGTGGTTTGAAAGAGGAGTAAAAGAAGCCATCTTCATCAACCTGGAACAACCATTGCTGAACAGAGAAGGTGATCTGAGACACCACTTATCACCCACCTACAATGCAGTCCTTAGCACACTTCCCAGAAAACTGAATACACATCCACACCAAGACTCAGCTGACTTCAATGACTCACATGATGGCAGAGAAAGCCAACAACCCACAGATCACCCTAATGACCCTCTAGACTGCTAACACAGTTCACACCCGACCTCCAGTGGCCCTAACAACCTACAGGATGACTCAATGACCCATGTGACCTCAATGATTCTCCTTATGTTTGCTTTTGGTCCACTAGAGGATAAGTACCTGAAACTCCCCACTAGTCAGACAGAACCGAAAAAGCTTTTCAGATGAGAAGTGAAATGTCTTCAAGAATTTCAAGCAAGTCCAGTTGTCTACTTTAGCACCTACGGTTTATAGGCAAGCAGATACTGCATCAAAAGGCCCAGGAGGAGATTCAGGGTTAAACTTAACCTAACATAAAAAAATTAAGTACTACAAAAATGTAATTTTCTAAATATGCATAATATTTTATTTAATATCTTATTTAATTTTTATTAGAATAACAGAGGTCTCCAAAGATTTAAGTATTGAAATCCAGTTTCTCTCCTTCTTATCACTCTCACTGTGCCAGTATAGTGGAAAACTGGAAAGCCTTTCTGGTAGGATTTGGAAACTCATTGCGTTGGATCATGGATCTGCATTTATCATTTCAGGCTGACTTTCTCTTGCATTTTTCTTGCAAGAGAAAATTAGATGAAGATGAAAACCTGATGAGTGGTTCAGAAGATATAGCCTGAACCACATATAGAAATGTCCATCAATCAGACAACCTGTCCTGATCTCCAAAATAATTTATTGTACTTTTTTCCTTTCGATAGTTTCAATCTTTTTTTTTTTCTAATTTAGAATTTCTTTCATGATTTAAATGAGGGCGGCACGGTGGTGTAGTGGTTAGCGCTGTCGCCTCACAGCAAGAAGGTCCGAGTTCGAGCCCCGTGGCCGGCGAGGGCCTTTCTGTGTGGAGTTTGCATGTTCTCCGTGTCCGCGTGGGTTTCCTCCGGGTGCTCCGGTTTCCCCCACAGTCCAAAGACATGCAGGTTAGGTTAACTGGTGACTCTAAATTGACCGTAGGTGTGAATGTGAGTGTGAATGGTTGTCTGTGTCTATGTGTCAGCCCTGTGATGACCTGGCGACTTGTCCAGGGTGTACCCCGCCTTTCGCCCGTAGTCAGCTGGGATAGGCTCCAGCTTGCCTGCGACCCTGTAGAAGGATAAAGCGGCTAGAGATAATGAGATGAATGAGATGAGATTTAAATGAGATTCGGAAGCAGGCCAACAATATTTACTATGGATTAAAAAAAAAAAAACTTTTCTTCTTGCTAAGAGCAAACACTCAACTAACCTGTATTACTACAACTGAACACTTAATACTGGAACTGTTAAGAACAATTTGCACTCAAGTCTCCATTATTGAACAGTTAAAAACTTCAGTTTGATACAATACATTTAAGTTAAAACTATAATTCATTCATTCATAAATGAGTCATAAGCTCCATCCATCCATTATCTGTAACCGCTTATCCTGTGCAGGGTCGTGGGCAAGCTGGAGCCTATCCCAGCTGACTATGGGCGAGAGGAAGGGTACACGCTGGACAAGTCGCCACGTCATCACAGGGCTGACACATAGTGACAAACAACCACACACTCACATTCACACCTACGGTCAATTTAGAGTCACCAGTTAACCTAACCTGCATGTCTTTGGACTGTGGGGGAAACCGGAGCACCCGGAGGAAACCCACGCGGACACGGGGAGAACATGCAAACTCCGCACAGAAAGGCCCTCGCCGGCCACGGGGCTCGAACCCGGACCTTCTTGCTGTGAGGTGCCACCCCTCATAAGGTCCTGTTAATATAATCAGCACTTTTTGACTATATAGTATACAGTTACAGAAGATAATTATTTATAATCACATTATTCAATGTGACACAGATGAGGATGGGTTCCCTTCTGAGTCTGTTTCTTCTCAAGGTTTCTTCGTCGTGTTGTCTCAGGGAGTTTTTCCTTGCTACCATTGCATCTAGCTTGCTCATTAGGGATAGATTTACAACCCCAAATCAGAAAAAGTTGACACAGTATGCTGAAGTTTAAATTAAACCGATTTATAAATAATCTTTGACCTGTATTGCACACAGAACAATTCAACAGCACAGTATTTGATGTTTTACTTCACAAATTTTATTGTTTTTTTTTGTTGTTGTTGTTTTTCTTCAAAATAAATACATTTCAATTTTGATTCTTGCAACACATTTGAGAAAAAGTTGGGATGGTAAAGCATTTACCACTGTATAATGTTTCCATTCCTTCTCATAACACTGAAAAGATGTTTAGGGACTGAAGACACCAAGTGATGAAGTGTTTCAGGTGTTATTTTGTCCCATTCTTCCTGCAAACAGGTCTTAAGGTGTGCAACAGTGCAGGGTCATCGTTGTCATATTTTTCATTTCATAATTCACCATACATTCTCTAACATTGTCTTGTTGAAATATCCCTGGAAAAGATGTCGTCTTGAAGGCAGCATATGTTGCTCCAAAAACTCAATGTACTTTTCTGTATTAATGCTGCCATTACAGAAGTGTAAGTTACCTTTCACAAGGGCATCGACACAACCCCATACCATGACAGACCGTGGTTTTTGGATTTGTTGCCAGTAACAGTCTGGATGGTCCTTTTTGGTCCTTCGCACCTACGGACAGTGAAGAAGACAGACAACAGGGGTTTTATATCAACAAATCACTTAGTTCATTAGGCTTTACAGAGTGTGATATTTATAATGAAAAATTTTGTCCATTTTTCTTAACATGTCTGTTGTAACTTTCTAGCTCCCAGAGAAACAGTAATTCTGCCTGTAAGCCTTCTCTTTTGGTTGTTTTTGAAATAATATTTTTGTCGTTGATGGACATATACACTACTGTTCAAAAGTTTGGGGTCACTTTGAAATGTCCTTATTTTTGAAAGAAAAGCACTGTTCTTTTCAATGAAGATCACTTTAAACTAATCAGAAATCCACTCTATACATTGCTAATGTGGTAAATGACTATTCTAGCTGCAAATGTCTGGTTTTTGGTGCAATAGGTGTATAGAGGCCCATTTCCAGCAACTCTCACTCCAGTGTTCTAATGGTACAATGTGTTTGCTCATTGCCTCAGAAGGCTAATGGATGATTAGAAAACCCTTGTACAATCATGTTAGCACAGCTGAAAACAGTTTAGCTCTTTAGAGAAGCTATAAAACTGACCTTCCTTTGAGCAGATTGAGGTGGGGTTTACATTAGACCGTATCAGCGGATCATCAGATTAACGTTTTTAAAAACGATTAGCGTGCACACAGCAACGCCAATACACGATTCGCGTGCACACAGCAACGCCAATACACGGATACGCTCGGCTCCGCAGGCATCCTATGCTCCAAATCACTCCGCCCTGAACAGCGAGTGCCCTCTGGAGAGTGCGCACTCCGGCCCTGCGCAGCTCAAAGAGCGCGCGAGTGAAGCGCACGAGCAGTGATTTGGGACTGAGCCGCTGTGTGTGTGATCCCAGTGCATATCGGGTATGCGCGTCACTTACTACTTGCAAGTGGAAGGATGGCAAGCCTAAAGACAATCATAACTACACAATGGGCAGTATTTGCATCAGTATTTGCAGTATTTTCATACTTTTATACTCTTTAATGAAAGGTGATACAAGGCAGAAGTCCGCACCGTTTTTCAGCAGTCGCATCACATGACCAACGCCAGCGAATCAGGAAGGTGGATGTCACAGTGACGTTGTCCAATGACGACGTCAGCTAGAGCTCAGCACAACGTATCCGCGTATCCTCAATGTTTACACAGCACCGGACCAGACACGAACTGGATTGAATACGTGGACGCTGGCGGATTCCCGTTTCCCGGCGTTTCCCGGCGTTTTAATGTGAATGGACAGTGCATCCGCGAAGAAAACGAGACAGATACGGTCTAATGTAAACTTGGCCTGAGTTTCTGGAGCATCACATTTTTGGGGTCGATTAAATGCTCAAAATGGCCAGAAAAATGTCTTGACTATATTTTCTATTCATTTTACAACTTATGGTGGTAAATAAAAGTGTGACTTTTCATGGAAAACACAAAATTGTCTGGGTGACCCCAAACTTTTGAACGGTAGTGTAAGTTGCATCTGCTGTGTGTAGGTTCTTGTGTTGTTGCAGGATGCATGCACATTTTAATTGTATTTTTTGGAAATATATTGCTTTATTGATAAATTGTAAAATAAATACACACTTTCCTTTTTTCTATTAAAATGCACCGAGGTGGGTTTTTTTTTTCAGTAATCCTGTTTTATGGCCTTGTTTTTGTCAGTAGTTTACCATTTTTCATGGAATTTTGGATTTAAAAAAGGAGGTTAAAAAAAAGATCTCAGTCTTATTATTGTAGTGGTTAACACATTTCTGTGTTAACTGTAGGTTTTGGGGGGTTTGAGCAGTGAACCTCTCTCTTTACAACCACACACCTGGACCTCGGTACACAGATGGTCATTACAGGCAAACATCAGCCTTCAGTAAGTCGCCATCCTTTTCCACTGGTTCCAATTATCTCACCTTTTGTTCTTCATACAGCTTCAGGTTATTGTAAACACACACACGGTACTCCAAAACCATACAAGAACTATAAATCTGTAGGTGTTTGTGTAATAATTCATTTTAATGATTGATCCTGAAGGCACCAGTGGGGAGAAGGAAATAATAGAACTCAAAGTTTAGTCATATGTGACAGCTGTCAGTATGTGAGAGGAAATCTGATCATCTGCATACTTTAAATAGGAAAATGTAGTGACATCTGACATGAATTCATGTGTTATTGATTATTTATTATTAAATAATTAATATGAATTAATGTCATGTCACTACATTTTCCTATTTAAAGTATGCAGATGATCAGATTTCCTCTCACATACTGACATACTGAAATAAATAATAACATATTAAAGGGCGGCACGGTGGTGTAGTGGTTAGCGCTGTCGCCTCACAGCAAGAAGGTCCGGGTTCAAGCCCAGCGGCCGACAGGGGCCTTTCTGTGCGGAGTTTGCATGTTCTCCCCGTGTCCGCGTGGGTTTCCTCCGGGTGCTCCGGTTTCCCCCACAGTCCAAAGACATGCAGGTTAGGTTAACTGGTGACTCTAAATTGACTGTAGGTGTGAATGTGAGTGTGAATGGTTGTTTGTCTCTATGTATCAGCCCTGAAATGACCTGATGTCCATAGTCAGCTGGGATAGGCTCCAGCTTGCTGCGACCCTGCACAGGATAAGTGGTTACAGATAATGGATGGATGGATGGATGGATGGATGGATGGATGGATGGATATTAAATGGTGGCACAGTGGTGCAGTAGTTAGCATTGTTGACTCACAGCAAGAAGGTTCTGGGTTCGAGCCTGTGTGGAGTTTGCATGTTCTCCCCGTGTCTGTGTGGGTTTTCTCTGGGTGCTCCAGTTTCCCCCACAGTTCAAAGACATGCAGGTTAGGTAAAATACCCCGTCCCTGGGGTTGTACAAGCCAGTGTATACTTAGTCCCAGTCCCAAGCCTGGATATATTGGGGAGGGTTGTGTCAGGAAGGACATCCGATGTTAAAAAAACAAAACAAAACAAAACCCCAACAGCCCTATGACAAAACAAATATGCGGGTCAGTATCTGCTGTGATGGCCCCTAACGGGAGCAGCTGAAAGAAGAAGAAGAATAAATAATAATATATAAAATAATAATGAATGATTCATGTGTGGCTAAAGTTATGTTGTAATAATAATAATAATAATAATAATAATTATTATTATTATTATTATTATTATAAGCTTTCAGATTTTACATAATGTTTTCAATTTAGGTTATAGATTTAACTTTTTTTTCTCAGAATGGAGCCAACACAGGAACTGAGAGTGATAGACATGGGGTGTCCTAGTACTGATATACTCTACACATATTTGAACATTTTATGCTTGAATTCATTGTGTGGTTTAAGCTTCATGTTGCATCACCTTCCAGAAATGCAAAGTGCAGTTATGGCTGCTAATGCAGACTTGATAATAAAGAAGAGCAGTTAATCCCAATTTGTAGTAATGATCATAGATAACTAACTAAATGCAAGCAATAATTTAAATATCGGGCAGCACGGCGGTGCAGTGGTTAGCAGTGTCGCCTCACAATAAGGTGGTTCTGGGTTCGAACCTGCCAGTCAACTGGGGCCTTTCTGTATGGAGTTTGCATGTGTCCTCATCCCTGTGGATCTCATTCCTCCCACAGTCCAAAGACATGATGATTATGTCAACTGGGTACTCTAAATTACCCATAGGCGTGAATGACTGTCTGTCTCTCTGTGTTGGCCCTGCAATAGACTGGCGACCTGTCCAGGGTGTACCCCACCTCTCACCTAATGTCAGCTCGGAGTGGCTCCAGCTCACCCACGACCTGCAGTGGATAAGTGGTACAGAAAATGAATGAATAAATTTAAATGTAATCAAAGTACTTTGGATAGTTCTGGGGTTTTACTTAAAATCTTTTGTGAAAGTGAAATCTTCTGTTCCGCATAGAAACTTCAAGGGTTCCCTCAGAGGAACAAACTGGAGAACCTTTTAGGGTGCTAGATTTCATTTTATTTCTATGAATGCATGAACTGTGGTATAATGTCTGAAAACTTTGCAGTATGTAGTTGGAAAAGAAAACCATCGCAACGTCTATTATAAAGATACACGCTTTCACTATCTCTCTCTCATGTACTGTATATATTTTTGAAAGAGAATGGTGTGTGCATGCGTGCGCGCACGCATGTGTGTTTCTCCTAAATATAGGGTCAAATTGAAAAGCACCCATTAACCTCATACAGTGAGAAAGTAGCCAAAATGTTTGAAGTCGGGTGACTGGAGTAGACATTTGCCTGAGCCCGTCAGAGGTCCTGAGATGGAAAAAAAACCCCAGTGTAATTGTTGAGGCCTTCTCTTTGTCTTGGCTGAAGGAAGGTCAGACCAGTAAAGAGCTGAAAATAAACTGAAATGAGAGGCTATGCAGACGTGGCTGGACCTCTCAGCCTCACGCAGATTACAGTGTAGACAAACAGCCCTGAAGTGCTCTGACCACCAGTCTCCTGTAAGCTCCTCGCTGTCTCTCTGTCTGTCCTCTTCTCTCTCTAGCAATAAGCAGAATGGAATATGAGACAAGAAGAGTGTGGAAGGAAGAACTAAAAAGGGGGGGGAAGAAACAGGACACAGAAAAAGAACAAAAATAGGAGGGGTAGCAATACAAGGAGACTGAAAGAGTATAGCAAACTCTGCATAATGTGGAAATGGTTTCCCTAATTTCCATTCAAATCAAATATGTCATTAATAATAACCATCTGTTCTCGACTGATGAACCTGCTTTCACATCTCTTAGTTCTGTTCCAGGCATAAAACACCTTGTTGGGGAGAAAAAAGTGGAAAATATCCATTCATTCATTTTCTATACTGTTTACCCGTTATGGGTCGTGTGTGAACTGGAGCTGACTTTGGCCAAGAGGTGGGGTTCACCCTGGACTGGTCATCAGTCTATCACAGGGCTAACAGAGGGATGAACAACCATTCACACCTATGGTCAATTTACAGAGCCAGTTAACTAAGGTGGGGTTTACATTAGACCGTATCAGCGGATCATCAGATTAACGTTTTTAAAACGATTAGTGTGCACACAGCAACACCAATACACGATTTGCGTGCACACAGCAACGCCAATACACGGATACGCTCGGCTCCGCAGGCATCCTGCGCTCCAAATCACTCCGCCCTGAACAGCGAGTGCCCTCTGGAGAGTGCGCACTCCGGCCCTGCGCAGCTCACAGAGCGCGCGAGTGGAGCGCACGAGCAGTGATTCGGGACTGAGCCGCTGTGTGTGTGCTCTCAGTGCATATCGGGCATGCGCGTCACTTACCACTTGCAAGTGGAAGGATGGCAAGCCTAAAGACAATCATAACTACACAATGGGCAGTATTTGCACCAGTATTTGCAGTATTTTCATACTTTTATACTCTTTAATGAAAGGTGATACAAGGCGGAAGTCCGCGCCGTTTTTCAGCAGTCGCGTCACATGACCAACGCCAGCGAATCAGGAAGGTGGCTGTCACAGTGACGTTGTCCAATGACGACGACAGCTAGAGCTCAGCACAGCGTATCCACGTATTCTCAATGTTTACACAGCACTGGACCAGACACGATCTGGATTGAATACGTGGACGCTGGCAGATTCCCGTTTCCTGGCGTTTCCAGGCGTTTTAATGTAAACGGACAGTGCATCCACGAAGAAAACGAGACAGATACGGTCTAATGTAAACTTGGCCTAAGAGGCTGTCCACACGGCAACAGATTCAGGTGAATCTGATAAAATTGTTTATCGTTTCGGCCTGGCGTCCACACGGCACCGGCGTTTTGGGTGCCCCAAAACGAGAACGGGTTCCAGAATGGAAAAATCTGGCAACGGCGCCGTTGCGAAGTCGTCTGGATGAGTAGAACGGATTTGTTTACGATGACGTCACAACCACATGACTAGAACAAGCAGCACTCTCGCTGTTTTGTATGAACCACTGCATTGCATTCACTTTTGTATACAGCTTTTCTTTTAAATAAACAAGTAACTGAACCATTTCTTGAATTTCTTTTTTTTATTGGATAAGACTGCTTTTCAAAATGTTCACACACAACATAAAAAGTTATATAAATTATATAAAAATGCTTTTCAAAATGTTCACACACAATAAGAAAATTAAGTTATATAAAACTATGCACACTAATAAAACTAATTTGTACACACAGAAGGCACGATTTCCTCGCGTAGTCGCAGCCATCTTCTTCTTGTTGTTGTGTGCTTGTTCCTGTGAGTGCTTCACGCCAGGTAGAAGAAGGGGTTTATGCGCATGCGTCCTACTTCTTCTATTGTTCTGGTGTCTCCGATGGGACCGTCTTACAGCGCACGTAGAGGTGTGGCATGTGTATTGCATCGTTTTCAGCAAGCGTTGCATTGCCATATGTACCTGATATTTTACTGATCCGTTGCCCATGTGGACGCGATATTTTTTTTAATAAAATCTCGTTGCCGTTGTCGTGTGGATGTAGCCTTAATCCACATGTCTTTGGACTGTAGGAGGAAACTGGAGCACCCAGAGGAAACTCACACAGGCACGAGGAGTACATACAAACTCCACACAGAAAGGCCAACAAGTTGGAATCCAGGACCTGCTTGCTGTGAGGCGACAGTGCTAACCACTGCACCACTGTGCCGCCCAGTGCCAAATATAACTATATATTACATAGACGTGAGTGTTTTACTAGGAAATACGCCACTCATATTTTTCATACAAACTACAGTACATCTGAGACATGGAGAACTACAGCCATGACATATTTTTCAGTATCCTTACTTGTGAGGAAATCACTGAATTGTTTTGATAAATTTGGGTACTTCTTGTTTGTGAATGTGTCTATATAATAAAAAAAAGTCACACGTTGGCTTGAAGAGATGAAGTTTATCTGATTGTGTTGAAAAACTGGTATTTTTTATATAAAATATGTCGCAGATCTGAGTGACATATTTAAATAGTATTGGCTGGTGTTGAGTGGTATATCAGATATATTCCATTCAGCTAGCATGATATTGAACGAGTTGAAGATGAAACCTGGTGGCCATGTTTGTTTACAAATTGTCACAGTCACTTGCTAGTGTGGAAGTTTTACATCCCCTGTGTGTCTCTTTTCCAGCTTTTCAGTGTCCATTGCTATGTTCATCTCTTGCAAATATGCATGAAGAATATCTAATGAAGTTTTGGTAGCCTTTCAAGTGTTCAGTGCAACTTTTTCTTTCCTGGCGGACAAAGAAATGCTTCTGCGCATGCACAGCAGAAAACTCTCATATTGGCTATTCACAACAGCGCCGACGTGTGACGTCATGTTGTCTTGACAACCATGCAATATCGTAAACCATATTCAATACTCATTCTCCATTGGGTAGAGTGACATAATACACACAGGATAAGTGATATGCTAACAATATCGCATGCTGTCAAACCAAATGAATGAAACCCATTAGAAGGGAATAGAATACATGATTTTATTCCATCAAAAAAGTGTCCTGTATGTATAATATGTCCCAATATTTCACTCTGATGACGTCACTCCCAGTGTTTTCCTGCTGACTTGATGCGCGTTGTCAAAATGGTGAACCGGTTCAAAATTAAAATTCTTTTGATTAACTTGTGTATGTTTGGTGGATGTGTCCATACAGTATAAAGAACATTACACAATGGCACAAAGATCTGAAGTTTATCTTCTTGTGTTGAAAATATTTTCACTGTCAGAGTCCAGGCACTTATGGATGTATGTGCAAGGGAGAGTGGGGCGCAAACTGGAAACGAAGCCAAAATCGTAAGACAGGAAGCGTAGTCAGAGAGCAGGCAAGAGTCGGTCGATCAGTAAACAGGGCAATAGAGGCAAGACAGGTAAAGTAAACAAAGAGATAAAGTGAGGGTCAGAAATATGAGGCAGGCAGAGAATGAAAGGCTTGGTATGGCCTGGAGAAACACAGAACAATACTTCGCAGTGAAGGTGTTGGAGTGAGGGGCTTAAGTAGCGTGACTGATGAGTAGTGAATGAACGACAGCTGACATCAATAAGCTGGTGACAGGGGGCGCTGTACTTTCTGGGAGTTGTAGTTCTGAGTGTCCATGTTTGTAGTCTGGCTAATACTGTCATTCTCAATGGTTTTACTGACATTCACTTGTTCACTTTGCTCACTCATGATATTCACTACTCGAAGATAAACTTCATATCTTCACACCACCGTATAATATCCTCTTTGCAATTTACTGCTGCAATATGAACTCTAACAGCTCAGCAGCAGCACTTAAACTCTTAAATTTTGCTAATTGTCCTGAATGCAACTGAATTTAGTTCTTTATTTGTGGTTGTAGATTTACCTTCAATAAATGTAAATCTTTAGGGGATGTACCACCAATATTTGTCCAATTTTAGGAGGTTTTTGACCAATTGATCTTAGGCTTGGGTAAACAACAAATCCTTCTCCAATGTAGACCACTTCCATATAGTGGTATTCCATATTCATGTCATACATAAAGACATGAAGCACATACATGATCACACACAGACCATCTCATCTCATCTCATTATCTCTAGCCACTTTATCCTGTTCTACAGGGTCGCAGGCAAGCTGGAGCCTATCCCAGCTGACTACGGGCGAAAGGCGGGGTACACCCTGGACAAGTCGCCAGGTCATCACAGGGCTGACACATAGACACAGACAACCATTCACACTCACATTCACACCTACGGTCAATTTAGAGTCATCAGTTAACCTAACCTGCATGTCTTTGGACTGTGGGGGAAACCGGAGCACCTGGAGGAAACCCACGCGGACACGGGGAGAACATGCAAACTCTGCACAGAAAGGCCCTCGCTGGCCACGGGGCTCAAACCCGGACCTTCTTGCTGTGAGGCGACAGCGCTAACCACTACACCACCGTGCCGCCCCCACACACAGACCAAAAAAAAAATTTTTTCTTTGGTCAATGCAGTTTGACTTGACATACTATATGCTACCAAACTAATACTCAGTGTAGAACAATGCATGCAGACTATATGAAGAAACTGTAAAATCACATACAGAACATTTTACATTGCTAACAAAAGTCCTCATTGCTAAAGAGCTGTGGGATAATTAGGCATCATGGTGGTCAAAAGAAGAGAGCAAAGTCAGCGCTAATTGCATTTTTACGGTTGTATACATGTTAATGTACACAAGTCTTACAGTAGAAGATCATTCAGGAAGTAGCAGGGCTTTTTTGTACATTACCTCCATTTTATGACCAACAAAGTCTTTTTACAAACCCTAGGATCAAGGCCTCAGGAGCCTGGGCATGCTGGGTATTCTGGTGGGTTAATAGGGGTTTGGGGGCTTTCAGCTGGTTTGATGGTGTTCCAGGAACCAGTAGGGGATTTCGCTGTTAAATGGGTAAGGGCATACTTTAGGAACCTTTGGGAGGGATTGAAATTGTACACTATTGGGGAACAAAACCCCTTGCATCTGTGGAAAAGATAACAAGTAAATGTAGACATGTCAGCACTGAAATTAAGCTACAGTTAGCAACTCTATTGTTTTCGCTGATTATCTTGATGGGCGTTGAAGGATCTCGTGTGCTGTTCAGAAAGAAATCGTGTAATTTCTTATACAGGTTAGAATAAAAAATTGCCTAAAATAACAAACAGATATGCAAGAATCTACTATTCAAAGGTTCATTTCATTAACCAGTTCATACTCTATAACCTGTTGACAAACGTGTGTTGTGGATCGAATTTGTTATATCGAGGTAGCAAAATATTGGACTCGACATCTTTCAATAATTGTACAGAGAGTTAGTGAATACTAAGAATATGAAATAATCTCAATCCCTTAATTACTTCCACTCTTTCACATAATCAGGTCTGTTGTCCATGCCTATATATTTTCATAATAAAACTATTAGTCTTTCCAGAGGACTGAATTTATAGTAGTGGGTTGAAGACACTACACTCTAGTTTAACCCATGTTTATCCTTTTAACCCCAAAGACTTGAAGACTACATTAGCAGGATGAGTGTCTCATTAACACTAGATCTCTGTGAGGTTCATACTGGCCTCTGGGCCAAGAGGAAACGGACACACTTCCAGTGGTACTTTGTTATCCTTCCTATAAGCAAATGCCTTTATTACCTGGCCCCAAAAGAGGACCCTGATTAGGACCAGGGCTGGAACTGATGTCTTTTACTTGCAGTCCCTAACAGGCAGAGACTTCAAAGGTGCCCAAGGACCCTTCCATGCCCACAGAACCAAACTCCCCATAAACCCCCTTATTGAATCCTGGTGAGATAATAGGCAGCAGAAGGTAGAGAAAGAGGGAAGATGGTGCATTGGGTCTTTTTATGACTTTCCAAGCCCATGGAAACGACCAGTGAATGGAAACACACAGGAGCGATCTCCATTAAAAACATTCTTGTTAAGAGGCTACTGCTCTGTGTTTATCAGCCAGCGTGGCAGGACAGTATATTGACATGTATGAGGGAATGAGTCACTGTATCAGAAGCCCAAGAATATGAATCAGTAGATTATTTTAATGATTTAAATTATGATGTGATAAGAAGTTCAGAGGAATGAGCACTACTTTAACACCGCTCTAGATTTGAAACTACAACCCCAAATCAGAAAAGCTGGGATGGTATGGAAAATGCAAATAAAAAAAGAAAAGTAGTGATTCATAAATTTACTTTGACGTGTATTTCATTGCGGACAGTATGAATCCAAGAGGTTTCATTTTTTTGTCTGGCCAACTTCATTTCTCATCCCATTCTCATTATCTCTAGCCGCTTTATCCTTCTACAGGGTTGCAGGCAAGCTGGAGCCTATCCCAGCTGACTATGGGCGAAAGGCGGGGTACACCCTGGACAAGTCGCCAGGTCATCACAGGGCTGACACATAGACACAGACAACCATTCACACTCACATTCACACCTACGGTCAATTTAGAGTCACCAGTTAACCTAACCTGCATGTCTTTGGACTGTGGGGGAAACCGGAGCACCCGGAGGAAACCCACGCGGACACGGGGAGAACATGCAAACTCCGCACAGAAAGGCCCTCGCCGGCCCCGGGGCTCGAACCCAGGACCTTCTTGCTGTGAGGCGACAGTGCTAACCACTACACCACCGTGCCGCCCCGCCAACTTCATTTCATTTGTTAATATCCATCCATTCCTGTGTTTCAGGCCCTGTAACACATTCCACAAAAGTTGGTACTGGGACAGTTTAGGGCTAGTAATGAGGTAAAACAATTAAAGTGCTGATGACATGTTTTTGACATCTTTGGTGATGTTTTATAACATAAAAAGTAATTCCCAATGATCCATATATTAATTCACGAAGGCGTCTATTTTACAAGTTATGATAAAAAACGCAGCTATTTGGGCAAATTTGACGGGGCTGCAGCACCCAGGAGACGAAGGAGGAGGAGCTATATGACATCAGCGAAAGAACCTTCCTCCTAACTTACCAGTTTGTTGTTGATGCGGCAGGTGTTCAGTTTATCATTATTAGTATTTTTATTAGACATTATATATATATATATATATATATATATATATGGGTGGCACGGTGGTGTAGTGGTTAGCGCTGTCGCCTCACAGCAAGAAGATCCTGGGTTCGAGCCCCGGGGCCGGCGAGGGCCTTTCTGTGTGGAGTTTGCATGTTCTCCCCGTGTCCACATGGGTTTCCTCCGGGTGCTCCGGTTTCCCCCAAAGACATGCAGGTTAGGCTAACTGGTGACTCTAAATTGACCGTAGGTGTGAATGTGAGTGTGAATGGTTGTCTGTGTCTATGTGTCAGCCCTGTGATGACCTGGCGACTTGTCCAGGGTGTACCCCGCCTTTCGCCCGTAGTCAGCTGGGATAGGCTCCAGCTTGCCTGCGACCCTGTAGAAGGATAAAGTGGCTAGAGATAATGAGATGATATATATATATATATATATTAGTTATTATGCCTTCGCGTTGTGTTGCTGGCTTTTGCTCCAAAACCCACAAGGATGGGGTAAGTTTATTCAAGTTTCCCAGAGATCCCGAGCTGCATGCGAAGTGGGTGAGGCAAGTCAGGCGCACTCGTGACAAGTGGGAGCCCTCACCAACATCCATCCTGTGCTCTGAACACTTCGATTTGGATTGTTTTGACACCCTTCCCAGCTTAAAAGAATCTCTTGGGTGTGCAGTTCAGCACAAACGTGTGCTGCTACCATCAGCAGTGCCTACAGTATTCCGGAGGGGGTCTACTAGTAGCTATGCCGGATCCAGCAGTCGCCTGGGACAAGGCGACTCCTCCAAAGACAGTCCTCCTGTCAGAACATGTGTTGAGTAATGACATAAGATAAAGGTACGTAGAGCTATAGAGTGCTCTGACATGATGCTAAAAATAGTAACCATGCGGTCTGCGCGGCCATCTTGGAAGTGACTCGCTCCAGAGCGCTCATAGAGTACACATCATAGAGTACACATCATAGAGTACACATTCATGATAATCATAAATGTAATCATAAAGTCAGCGTGATATCAGTCATGTATTTGCTTGTGAAAGCTTGCGGCTTTCATGTAACTGCCGCCTAGCAACGAGAGGCAAAGGGTAAAGAGGGTAGGCTATCATAGATTCTATTCGGAAGAGATCAACACATGACTGCTTAAAAATTAGGTATTTTAACAATTTGCATCTGTTTTGTGATTATCGTGACACTTGTGTGTTATATAGAACTGTATGTCTTATCAGCACATCGAGGATCTTCCACCGGAGGCTTTAGCAAGCACTCGTAGCAACACTACACTTTACCCTTTGCCATGCGTTGTTAGGGAACGGTAGCAAGTACCCCGATGACCGACTTCAAGAACATGTAGAAAAAATGTAGAAATTATACTTTCCAAAAGTCATTTGAGCTTAGTGTATTGCATTTCCATTTATATTGTAGGTTCTTGCTGATGTTTTTGCGGAGTATGACGCAGCTGCTGAATCAGAAGCTGCAGAGTTTGTATGTACTAGTTGTGAACATTCACATTATTATCAGTCTCATTTATTTAAAATCAGATAAAATCATGCCATCATGATCACTGCTTAAAGTACCAGTATTTGGTTGTTGAAGAGCTAGCACTAGAGAGTTCACCGGCGTTTTCATGCGCCATTTCCATTGAGTAGAACAGCCAGTGAACTGCAGCGTGTTCTTCCGCTGACGTCACAACATGGCCGCGAGCCACGGACCCAGTTTTCTTGCGCTGTGCAATTAAAAGTTGGATATTCGCGTAACAACAGCTTCTTTTCACGTAATTATAACAGAAATCTAACATGTTTGCCATGTTGTATAGTTTATTTAAGAAATTGCATAGAGTCATGTTCATGTCATCAGCACTTTAAATAATGATGTGATTTGAAACAGGTGATTGGAATCATGATTTGGTCCGAAATCAGTTTCCAGGAAAGACCTAGTCTTTGAGGAACTAAGATGGGCCGAGGATCTCCAGTTCGTCAACAAATGCGTGAGGAAATTATTGAAGTGTTTAAAAACAATGATCTTCAAAGAAAGATACAAAGGGATTTGGATATTTTACCCTCTATGGTGCGTAATATCATTAAATGATTCAAAGAATCTGGAGGAATTTTGGTGCATAAAGGGCAAGGGCGCAAGCCTAAGCTGAACACCCATGATCGCTAATCCCTCAGACAGCATTGCATCAAGAACCGTCATTCATCTTTAGCTGATATAACCACATGGGCTTGGGATTACTTTGGCAAACTTTTGTCAAGCTCTACAATACAGAGTTACATCCACAAATACAAGTCAATTCTTTACTGTGCAAAAAGGAAGCCTTATGTTAATTGTGTCCAGAAGCGCCGTCAACTTCTCTGGGCTCGGAGGCATCTGGGACGGGCCATCACACAAATGTGTATTGTGGTTAGACAAATCAGTATTCCAGGTCTTTTTTGTAAGAAATGGATACCGTCTGCTCTGGACCAAAGACAAAAAGGACCATCCAGACTGTTACCAGCAACAAGTCCAAAAGCCCCAGGGTCGGTCATGGTATGGGGTTGTGTCAGTGGCCTTAGCAAAGGTAGCTTACACGTCTGTGATGGTAGCATTACTGCAGAAAAGTACACATTTTGGAGCAACATATGCTGCCTGCCTTCAAGACGACATCTTTTCCAGGGATATTTGAACAAGAGAATGCAAAACCACATTCTGCACACATTACAAAGGCATGGCTGCGGAAGAAGAGGGCGCCCATCCCCTCTGTCCCATATAGAGAATAATGTGGTGAATTCTGAAACTTAAAACATGACAGTGACGACTCCATACTATTGCACAACTTTGCAGGGCGAATAAACAACTTTGCAGGAACAAAATAACACCTGAAACACTTCATCACTCGGTGTCTTCAGTCCCTAAACATCTTTTAAGTGTTGTGAGAAGGAATAGCAACATTCTGAAAAGGTAAATGCTTTACTGTCCCAACTTTTTTGAAACGTGTTTATTTTAAAAAAGTAACGAAGTTCATGAGGTAAAAGATCAAATAATGTGCTGTTGTATTGTTTTGCGTGTAATCCAGGTCAAAGATTATTTACAAACCATTGTTTCAGATTGAATTTCAATTTCAACATACCGTCCCAACCTTTTCTGATTTGGGCTTGTAGTAAGAAACATTATTAATTCTTTTCCCTTTAAGGAAATCCCTGTGAAATAAATATTTATTTGTTTTCTATTTCCATCGTCTCTTTCTGCCAAGGGTCACGTGTCATTTTGCAAAATCACAGAAGATTCCCTCCCATATCCAAGTCGATGACTGAAATCAGACGTGAAGTATTAAAACTGATCTGAGATCAGTGGCTCTGGTTACACTAAGTGAACAATCCCACTCACATTTCAGGAGAACGTGGATTGTAACTGGATATGAGGAGAATGGGAAAAAGATCTACAGCTATTCCTCTTTAAATTAGCCACCTAGTGGTGATGTTTGAGTTAATGAAGACAAAATAACAAAAAGGAAAAAATATCGGTTTCCTGTGTACAGTAGTCAGTTTTTGGATATGCCATGCTGAAGATGAGTAACAAGACATTAGACATTACAATTCACATCACAGTTTCAGTGTAACTATGGGGATTTTGGCTTGTTCGGTTTGGTTCGTGGATATTCTCGGGTTCAGAGAAAAAGAAAATCATGGTGAATACACATTCACACACACACACACACAAAATATATATATATATATATATATATATATATATATATATATATATATGCAACAAAAATATTATCTTTGTTTTAAAGAATACAAACAATCCCAGTAAATTATTTTATAGTTCATCCATTTTCAAAGGGATGAGGTGAGGAAAAGAGACATTTCTAGCCAAGATTAGACATATTTTTTGGTAGGTGGAGTCCTGCACAACTTTCTCGCTCTTCTATTTGTCAGTATTGGAGCTGGAAGATGAGTGGCTGCAGGATGGACATCTGCATACTGCGTCTTTCTTTTTCAGGTCTTTTCTCTCCCACCCATCTTCTCTGTTCTCAAGTTGCTTCTTTTTATTTAAGAAAAACATTTTGAAAGAGAGAGAGAGAGAGAGAGAGAGAAGGAACTACGTTTACCTCATAATCCTAGACAGCATAGGTTTAGCATTATCTTAGTCTTATAAGGTCCTACCAGGCATTTTGGTTGAAACAGAGTTCATTCTGTAAAAACGGACTGGCTTTAATCTCCAAGACCAAATACTTGATAAAAACCAATCAACTTTTAGGGTTTTCTCATCTCATCTCATTATCTCTAGCCACTTTATCCTGTTCTACAGGGTCGCAGGCAAGCTGGAGCCTATCCCAGCTGACTACGGGTGAAAGGCGGGGTACACCCTGGACAAGTCGCCAGGTCATCACAGGGCTGACACATAGACACAGACAACCATTCACATTCACATTCACACCTACGGTCAATTTAGAGTCACCAGTTAACCTAACCTGCATGTCTTTGGACTGTGGGGGAAACCGGAGCACCCGGAGGAAACCCACGCGAACACGGGGAGAACATGCAAACTCTGCACAGAAAGGCCCTCGCCGGCCACGGGGCTCAAACCCGGACCTTCTTGCTGTGAGGCGTTTCCAGGCGAAACCATTTTTTTAATAAAAGGGAGTCCTATCATGGTCAACTGATCATAATCCTAGATGAATAGGTGACAAATGCAGCAATTTAGTTTACAAAGTCCATTATCTACTTTAATGAATGGAAAGTTCCAGACATTGGAGCTACATTTGGCTGCGTTGGTATCTTGACTTATGACCTTGTTTGAAACTAAGTGAAATCCAGCCACATTGCTCTCAATTATTTAAGTTTCATGAGATGAAGTTGACGACATGTCATGTATGTCATATAGGAGAAGGAGAAAACATTTTATGCTTTGGATCTGCATTAAATTTAGTGGGTATGTGTAATGACAAGTGTGTAAACAGGAAGTTATTAGGGTTAGGTTTAACCCTAACCCTGTCCTCCTCATCAGGTAGCCATCATGCAAAAAGGGAGAACTAGCTAGTGAATAACATTTTAGACAGTCTCCTAATGCAGTGTGAATATAATGATATGTCAACTGATTTTCTAAAGTTAAAAAAAGAAAAAGAAAAAAGATTGATCAAATGAAATATGTACTAAAACACTTTAGGATCAATGCTATAATGTACGCTATAAGATCTTGTTCCAATGTATCAGTTAATATCATGGCTTTGTTTAAATGAAAAACATTTAGAACAAACAATAACAACAAAACAGTTGTTCAACCGAACAGCACAGAGTTTCCCAAACGCATCGTAGCGCAAAGATCATCATTAAATGGTAGAGCAAGCAACACAATGAACATTCTCTCTCCTAGTTAAGACACTCTTAGTGTTAAGAGGCTTTTGGGAAACTCGGCACAGAACAATGAGATTATATGTTTGATACCAGGTCTGATGTACACTTTCTGAATATCTCTGGATTTTAATTATACATACATATAAAGAAAATGTGAATTAAACGTAGGGCAGCACGGTGGTGTAGCAGTTAGCGCTGTCGCCTCACAGCAAGAAGGTCCGGGTTCGAGCCCCGTGGCCGGCGAGGGCCTTTCTGTGCGGAGTTTGCATGTTCTCCCCGTGTCCGCGTGGGTTTCCTCCGGGTGCTCCGGTTTCCCCCACAGTCCAAAGACATGCAGGTTAGGTTAACTGGTGACTCTAAATTGACCGTAGGTGTGAATGTGAGTGTGAATGGTTGTCTGTGTCTATGTGTCAGCCCTGTGATGACCTGGCAACTTGTCCAGGGTGTACCCCGCCTTTCGCCCGTAGTCAGCTGGGATAGGCTCCAGCTTGCCTGCGACCCTGTAGAACAGGATAAAGCGGCTAGAGATAACGAGATAATGAGATGAGTGAATTAAATGTAGGGCAGCACAGTGGTGTAGTGGTTAGCACGGTCACCTCACAGCAAGAAGGTCCTGGGTTCGAGCCCAGTGGCCAACAGGGGCCTTTCTGTGTGGAGTTTGCACCTGGGTTTCCTCCAGGTGCTCCGGTTTCCCCCACAGTCCAAAGACATGTAGGTTAGGCTAATTGGTGAATTGTCCAGGGTGTACCCGTCTCTCGCCCATAGTCGGCTGTGATGGGCTCCAGCTTGCCCGTGACCCTGCACAGGATAAGCGGTTACAGATAATGGATGGATGGATGGATGGATGGATGAATTACATGTATGACATATTGAAGTATAAATTTGGACTGATGTGGATTACTTAAAATGAGAACTTAATATTTTCAATAATGTCTAATGGATCTACTGAACCATTCCTAAAAGAGGTCCATGTAATGAATGCTTGTGAGTTCGAATCCTCATATCATCACACTGCCAATGTTGGTCCATTGAACAAGGCCCTTAATCCTCAAATTTGTATAAAAGCATCTGCCAAATGAATAAATGCAAGCATAAATGTAAGTCACAGGTCACGAGAGAGGAAGCGTGAATGAGAGCGATACCTGTGGTGGATCATCATCAGGTTCATATATGCAGGGTCAGTAAGGTTGCTTTCCAAATCTATAGTATTCTTGTTATGATGTACTGATTACTTCATTAGAAACAGTTACAAATATGAATAATATAATTTCAAATATTATACAAATGATCATTTTCTAATATCTGACTGTATGTTGAAATATGGCATTCATTAACTGTCTGTGTTTCCATCTGGTCAAAGTCTGGCCACCGAGCACTTGCTTATCTCATTTTATTTCAATTATTACTGTTGAGAAATGCTAATCGGCTTAAAAATATGAAATACAGTGCTGTTCCATTTATACCGTTGTTATTTTACTCCTTATACAAATCATCTGAGTATTCATTTTCCATTATTTTATATATTTTCTTTATATTTTTCCAACTATAATGCCATATATCATTGATTTCATCTGTGCGTATTTGTGTAAATTATTTGTGTTGGAAAAGTAAATTAGATCCATATTAACTGGTGCACCTGGTCAATCCATTACAAAGCAAACCAAAGCTCAGCTATATTTTCATACCAGATTCCTCTTTGTC
This sequence comes from Neoarius graeffei, assembly GCF_027579695.1. Taxonomy (NCBI): domain Eukaryota; kingdom Metazoa; phylum Chordata; class Actinopteri; order Siluriformes; family Ariidae; genus Neoarius; species Neoarius graeffei. The sequence goes on along the minus strand of NC_083588.1, from coordinate 43,641,301 downwards.
ACAGCCTCAATTTATCTCTTTTTTCCTCACTCTCTCTCTCTTCAGAAAAGACTCATCCAACTGACTGCCACATCAACATTGGGAGATTGCCAGAATATGAGGGAAGAAAAGTTGAGAGGGAAAAAAATATATCCAGAGAGGGTGGAGTGAATGGGATGTCCCAAGGTCGAACTCAAGAATGGGGGAGTGGAAAATGGCAGACACATGCCTTGCAGCTGATTTATATTATGGGAGTGAGAGAGCAAGAGAGAGAGAAAAAGAGAGAGAGAATAAAGACGAAAGGATCAAAAATGTCTTCCATTTTGTCTTTCAGTAACGTTGTCTTTCCCAGGTTCTTAGTAAACAGTGTATGTGATACAGGGGATTGCTTATGTTAAGCTTCATTTGTCACGTTTTTCTTTTTGACTTAACGAGAGGGTCATTTGTGTCATCCCGTTGAAGGAGGGATTTGAGCCTGTGAGTCATTTCTGTTGTGCTTAATCAAAAACATGTATTGTCCGTATGAGAAAGGTAACCGTACTTACATGTTATAGCTATTTACTATTTCACGATACAATCAAAAACACACTTCTGTTTGAAACTTCAAGTGAAGTAAGAAATATGGAAAATAATAGTTAAAACAAAAACACCTTAAAAAATGATGGTTCACCATTGTCAGCTTTGGCATTACATTTACCTGTTTAAATACAGTATAAACAGCACACTTATGCCAAATAACTTACACTGACACTTTGCAACTGACCAGAGGAATGCAAACACCCATTCTGTAGTTATCTTCCAATCCAAGAGAACTGTGAAGACACATATTTTGGAAAAAATCCAAAGTGAAAATACTTATATATGAATATAATAAAAGGACAGACTGGAGAGGGTTTTGGGAAACATGTCAGCGAGTGCAGCGCAGGCCAGCGGGGGGGAAGGAGCTGTTTCCATCTCTGAAGGCATAAGGTCTCCCACCATTACACACATTTCATGTCATGCTAAAGTACTTTCCAAACGGAGACCAGTCGTGACGTGCTAACAGCCATCTTGTGAGCCGCTGAAAGTGATACGATTCTTCCTCGCAAACAGGAGAGGGGGATAGAGCTTAGGTCCATACAGACTCAACTCTCTTGATAAGAGGAATAAAAAGAGGGTGTGTGTATGGGGGGGGATTGGATAAGAATTGGGTCTTCTCTAAACGACGATAGCAGATGTGATGGCAGAGATGCCTTCAAGAGAAAACTGACCAAATTATCTCATCTCTCAATCTCTAGCCGCTTTATCCTTCTAAAGGGTCGCAGGCAAGCTGGAGCCTATCCCAGCTGACTACGGGCGAAAGGCGGGGTACACCCTGGACAAGTCGCCAGGTCATCACAGGGCTGACACATAGACACAGACAACCATTCAGACTCACATTCACACCAACGGTCAATTTAGAGTCACCAGTTAACCTAACCTGCATGTCTTTGGACTGTGGGGGAAAGCGGAGCACACCCACACGGACACGGGGAGAACATGCAAACTCCACACAGAAAGGCCCTCGCCAGCCCCGGGGCTCGAACCCGGACCTTCTTGCTGTGAGGCGACAGTGCTAACCACTACACCACCGTGCCGCCTGACCAAATGATGTGTTTGAAAAAAGTAATAAATTCAGTGTGTGTGTCTCAGTGAGATGGAGCCATTCAGTGAGAAATGTGAAGCTTTAGCAATTAATATCTTAGTTTCTTGTCTTATATTTAATCTACATTTACCTTAATATTAGTACAGGCTATATTAAATAGGTTTGCTGTATACTGCAAACATTTGTATTACTCAATTTTTCATTTCATTAATTCATTTGCTGGGGCGGCATGGTGATGTAGTGGTTAGGACTGTTGCCTTACAGCAAGAAGGTCTTGGGTTCGAGCCCAGCAGCTGGTGAGGGTCTTTCTGTATGGAGTTTGCATGTTCTCCCCATGTCTGTGTGGGTTTCCTCCGGGTGCTCCGGTTTTCCCCAAAGACATGCAGGTTAGGTGGTGTTTACATTAGACCATATCCGTACCGTTTTCGTTGCGGATGCACTGTCCGTGCACATTAAAACGCCGGGAAACGACTCCACAGGCGGAACAATTTGAATCCGCCAGGGCCCACGTATTCAACCCAGTACGTATCTGATCCAGTGCTGTGTAAACATTGAGGAACGAGGATACGCTGTGCTGAGCTCTAGCTGACGTCGTCATTGGACAACGTCACTGTGACATCCACCTTCCTGATTCGCTGGCGTTGGTCATGCCACGTTGGTCATGTGACGCAACTGCTGAAAAACGGCGCGGACTTCACTTCCTGCTATTTGTGTGTGTACGCAAATCGTTTTAAAAACGTTAATCTGATGATCCGCTGATTCAAAATAATGTAAACAGGGCCTTAGGCTAATTGGTGACTCTAAATTGACCGTAGGTGTGAATGGTTGTGTGTCTCTATGTGTTAGGCCTGCGATAACCTGGCGACTTGTCCAGGGTGTACCCCGCCTCTCGCCCATAGTCAGCTAGGACAGGCTCCAGCTTGCCTGCGACCCTGTAGAACAGGATAAGTGGCTACAGATAATGGATGGATAATTCATTTGCTTTGTCCTGGTCAGCATTGCTGTGAATCTAAAGCCTTTCCCAGGAATAATGAGAATACAGTATCCATAATGGGATGCTAGTTCATCACAAAGTACCCTTCACATATACTTATTCACATCTTGTATCCACCTACTGGTGTGTTTTTGGGAGGTAAGAGGAAACTGGAGAACCGGTGTATATACGGTAGTAGTCAAAGGTTTGGACATGCCTACTCATTCATAGGTTTTAATGTATTTTTGACTATTTCCTACATTGTAGAACAATACTGGAGACAACAAAACTGAAATAACGTATGGAAATAACATAGTGGGTGGCGCGGTGGTGTAGTGGTTAGCACGGTCGCCTCACAGCAAGAAGGTCCTGGGTTCGAACCCAGCGAGGCGAGGGCCTTTCTGTGTGGAGTTTGCATGTTCTCCCCGTGTCTGCGTGGGTTTCCTCCGGGTGCTCCGGTTTCCCCCACAGTCCAAAGGCATGCAGTTAGGTTGACGTGGGGCAGCCTTGGGCTGAGGTGCCCTTGAGCAAGGCACTTAACCCCTGACTGCTCCCCAGGCACTCTGGTGTGGCTGCCCACTGCTCTGAGTGTGTGCGCGTGTACACTGCTTCAGATGGGTTAAATGCAGAGGATGAATTTCACTGTGCTTGAAGTGTGCATGTGATGAATAAAGGTTTCTTCTTCTTCTGGAACTTATATGGAATGATGCTGTATGTTTTATATTTTTGATTCTTCAAAGTAGCCAGCGTTTACCTTGATGATGCTTTGCACACTACTGGCATTATCTTAACCAGCTTCATGAGGGAGTCACCTGGAATGCTTTTCAATTAACAGGTGCCTCGTCAAAAGTTAATTAGTGCAATTTCTTGCCTTCTTAATGCATTTGAGATCAAACTGTAAATAATAATAAAAATACAGTAAATAGCCCGATTCCACAACTGTAGTAATCCACATCATGTCAAGAACCGCTCAACTGAGTCATTACTTTAAGACATGAAGTGACTTTTGATGAATAAAAATATAGAAAAGCCACTGACTTAGGTGTTCAAACTTTTGACTAGTATACTGTATATAAAGGACTGTACAAGTATTATACACCAGAATTCTTGTATAGCAGTAAGTACTGAGATTTACACACACACACCTATACAAAAGTCTTAGGCATGTGTAAAGAAATGCTGTAGACCAAAAATGGCTTAAAAATAATGAAATGAAATGTTAACATTAAAAAAATACTATAAAACAGGAGTAAGTCATAATAAATTAAACAAAGTCAATATTTGGTGTGAGACGACCCTTTGCTTAAAAAAAAAAAAAAATACAGGTACAGCAAGTGCAGTTTTATAAGGAAATGAGCTGTAGGTTTTACTGAACGTCTTACAGAACCAGCCACAGTTCTTCTGGACACTTTGTCACACTCGCTTCTTCATTTTGTACCAAAACCCAGTCACTTTCGTTATGTTTTCTTTTTTAATCTGAAAAGTGCTCTCTTATGTAATATGCCGCTCAGATACAAACTTTTTTTCTGTAACATTTAATTTTGTGCCAGAAAACGAATTTTCGGACCCTAAAATGTTTGTAATGACTCGATAACATAGACGTCATAAAATAGAAATCTATAACAAATGCCGCTTTTCCACTACCAACGTGGCTGAGTTGGGCTGAGCCGTGCCGTGCTGAGTTGGGCTGAGTCGGGCTGAGCGGGGCTGTTGGCGTTGCATTTCGACTACAATCGCGCTGAACCGTGCTGGCTGGAAGTGGGTGGACACATTGGGTGGAGTTAGCGAAAGTGGGTGGATGTCAGGTGATGTCGTTAGGCGGCGCAAACAGTGACATCAGTGACCTTTTAAGTGGTAGTCTCACAACCCGGAGAGTAAACAATAAACATGGAGGACATGGAGTCGTTAGTGTTGCTGGTCTTGGTGCTGTGGCTTGTTGTCACCGACAACGCCAACAGATACTGGCAAGAGCGTATAGATGAGGCGAGGCGCATAAGGCTTCATAATTCTCGTAATTCGTAATTCTCCTTCTTCCGGGTTTACGGTGTTTACAGGTCCCAGCGTGCTCGCAGGGCGTGTGTGGGCGTGTGAGGACACTCCTCCTCACCAATCAGTGCACAGGGGAGTGTCTGCTCACGCCCCTAGCCCCACTCGGCTCGGTTTGGCTCGCTTCAGCCCCACTCCAAAACCGTGCGAGTTTTGGGAGCTGAGCAGGGCTGAAGCGAGCTGAGTCGTGCTGTTCTTAGATAGTCGAAACGCGAGCCGTGTCGGGCTGAAGTGAGCTGAAAAAGGGTAGTGGAAAAGGGCCAAAAGTCTGGATGGAAAAAAATAGGGTGCCTATATACAGTATAAACCTCCCAGGTTCACACCCTTTTTGACCTCTTACTATAGGACTCCGGTCAGACATTAGGACCCAACCCATCCTCCAGAAACTTGGCATACCACATACTACTTAAATATATCCTTCTCTTTCTTTCCAGCCTCACTTTGAGTTGATTATCCCCTTGCCTGTCTCTACCTGTCTGCAGCATAGCTCAAGTTCTTCAATCAACAGCCTGTTCTCCTTTTATACCAAAGTACTGCAGGCTTTTCAAAATACAATAACTGATCGAATCCAAGTGTGAGTTCTGCTTTCTCATGTGCACAATCAAAACAAAGAGAAAGATTATTTAGAAATACCAAATACATGTGTGTGTGTGTGTGTGTGTGTGTGTGTGTGTGTGTGTGTGTGTGTGTTTCCAAATAGAAGAAATGCACGCATGCACAATGATTTTCTATTTCTACAGAATACAATTTTGAGCTTTACAAAGAGTCAAAGCAATAATAAGCTGAAATACATCTACTACACAAGGTAGAGAGATCATAAAAAGGCCGTTAAATTCAGTTCTATTTGTAGCACACTGTTGCAGAAATGTAGATCGAGCAAACCAGAGGCATCATCGGCCAGGAAACCTTCCTGAAATGATGCGACAAAGAAACTTTGGAAGGAACCAAAGTTCTGGGTGACACCGGATAGTAGGATTTTGATTATTATAGTATACAGTCAGGGCAGCACGGTGGTGTCGTGGTTAGCATTGTTGCCTCACAGCAAGAAGGTCCAGGTTCGAGCCCTGTGGCCGGCGAGGGCCTTTCTGTGTGGAGTTTGCATGTTCTCCCCGTGTCCACGTGGGTTTCCTCCGGGTGCTCCGGTTTCCCCCACAGTCCAAAGACATGCAGGTTAGGTTAACTGGTGACTCTAAATTGACTGTAGGTGTGAATGTGAGTGTGAATAGTTGTCTGTGTCTATGTGTCAGCCCTGTGATGACCTGGCGACTTGTCCAGGGTGTACCCCGCCTTTCGCCCGTAGTCAGCTGGGATAGGCTCCAGCTTGCCTGCGACCCTGTAGAAGGATAAAGCGGCTAGAGATAATGAGATGAGATGAGTATACAGTCATACTGAGCAAAGGGAACCATGCTAAAATAAGTGCTGGAGTGTTTGGCATGATCATATTGTTAAGAAGAGTCCTGGGATGAGGAAAAGACAGCATTTAAATCTATAATCTAGATTTCTTGTTAAGGCAGAGCTGAAGAAAACTGATAAAATAAATCTTCTCATCATCTCTAGCCGCTTTATCCTTCTACAGGGTCGCAGGCAAGCTGGAGCCTATCCCAGCTGACTACGGGCGAAAGGCGGGGTACACCCTGGACAAGTCGCCAGGTCATCACAGGGCTGACACATAGACACAGACAACCATTCACACTCACATTCACACCTACGGTCAATTTAGAGTCACCAGTTAACCTAACCTGCATGTCTTTGGACTGTGGGGGAAACCGGAGCACCCGGAGGAAACCCACACGGACACGGGGAGAACATGCAAACTCCACACAGAAAGGCCCTCGCCAGCCCCGGGGCTCGAACCCAGGACCTTCTTGCTGTGAGGCGACAGCGCTAACCACTACACCACCGTGCCGCCCTAAAATAAATCTTAAAAATGTATTTTATCAGTTTTAAAAACTATGGGCAACCGATGTAGGATGATCTCTCTATGAGACAATAATGTATAATGTAGAGATTCTGACAGCAGCTTCATGAGAAAAATTATCTTTATGTTTATCTGAAGACACCCGTCAAGGACAACACGGGTATATGAAGGGACTGTCCGCTCATGTCCATGAAAAATTCTCACATTATGGATGAAACTCGGGTAATAGCTAAGCACTTTGTGCTTTCTACCCCAACCTGTCAGCATGACCATTTCACACTCGGTGGCAGTTTCACAACCATAACAATATTTCAGCCAGGGCAAATCAGCTGGTTTTATTGTCTCACAGCATGACACAGGCCACCTAGTAATGTGGGTGTTTTTATAGGTCACTAACTGTACAATAATACAATGAGTGCTCAGACCATGCCAGGATAATAATAATAATAATAATAATCCATCCATTATCTGTGGCCACTTATCCTGTGCAGAGTCGCGGGCAAGGTGGAGCCTATCCCAGCTGACTATGGGCAAGAGGCGGGGTACACCCTGGACAAGTCACCAGATCATCACAGGGCTGACACAGAGACAAACAACCGTTCACACTCACATTCACACCTACGGTCAATTTAGAGCCACCAATTAACCTAACCTGCACGTCTTTGGACTGTGGGGGAAACCCACGCAGACACAGAGAGAACATGCAAACTCCACGCAAAAAGGCCCCTGTCAGCCACTGGGCTCGAACCCAGAACCTTCTTGCTGTGAGACGACAATGCTAACCACTACACCACCGTGCCACCCAATAATAATAATAATAATAAATACATAAAAAGAAAGTATGCACTTTGCTGAATAATCATACTGTGCTTCTCTACACTAACCACTTTACTGACTGCATTAACAAGCTGCATGCCAGTGGACAAGTAGTGCATCAGACTGACGTTATTATGTTTATTTCTTGTCTAAAGAAAAAGACAAAAGGTGATTGCGGTTAACGAAAGCACCACGTTGGAATCTTCTGCTCTTCCCCAGACGGCAGACAAATCCACATTCCAAATGGTCTTCGGAAAGAGAGCTGAGCTTCCTTGGCTTCTATTCTCTCTTCCCCAGTCGTCTTCCTCACTCTCTTGAAACCCTCCTCCTCTCCTCCTCCTATCTCGTTCCCCTCTGCTGTCTCCCACTCCTCTGAAACTCGATCAGAAGGGTCGTCTGAGCTTTCAAAAGTGTTGCCTGTCAACCAAACACAAATGAACCTATTCCCTTTTCACCAGCCAGCTGAGGTTTATTCTTTCACTCTTCAGATATGTCTTAATACTGTACATCTCTACCTTTAATGTTTTTCTTTGTTTCATCACTCAAAAAACATGAATCATCAAACAAGAATGGTAGTTGCAGAAGTGCAACTCCATTGTAGAGATGGAAAAAAAGGTATGCTGCCCTCTTCTGGATTTGTTGTGCAGCCTTGAGGAGATTTGCATAATGTTGATGAAACTGCACGATCAGGGTTGCAAGAAGAAAAGAATTTGTGCATGTGAATGCGATTCGCCTCGTCACCACAAATATAACACAAATAAAAGTTTCTCTGTTCACCTTACTGAATTAGTTAACTTTCAGTTTGCTCTGTCTGTGCCAGGAGTGTGTGTGTGTGTGTGTGTGTGTGTAGCCAGGCTTTTATGGAGGGAGGAGGGAGGGACACTGGGTTCAACCAGAGGCAAGGAATGGGAGTGGACATACCACATAGCAGAACACACAGATCTGAGATCAGCTGGAGATGTCTGTGACTGGACTTGAATTTGGAGGCCTGAGGGAAGAGCTGATCTTAGATCAAAGTCAGATGTTTCTGTGGATGACGGGAGACGTGACAGGGGTAGGGTGATTAAGATAGATAAAGAGAAACACACACACACACACACACACACAGAAAAAGATCAAATATATTCCTGAAAAAAGTTCATGCTGACATCTTTCTGTTTTAGCCAGCATTAACTTTTTCAGCAGCTTGTGCTACAGTTGCTCTTCTGTGAGATTGGACCGTATGGCCTAGCCTTCGTCTCGTACCTCATGCGAATCAGTGAGCCTTCGACACCCTTGACCCAGTCGCCGGTTCACCGGTTGTCCTTCCTTGGACCACTTTTGGTAGGTACTAACCACTGCATACTGGGAACACCCCACAAGATGCACCATTTTGAAGATGCTCAAACCCAATCATCTAGCAATCACAATATGGCTCTCGTCAAAGTCACTCAGATCCTTACGCTTGCCCATTTTTCCTTCTTCCAACACATCAACTTCAAGAACTCACTGTTCACTTGCTGCCTAATATACCCCACCCCTTGACAGGTGCCATTGTAATGAGATAATCAATGTTAGTCACTTCACCTGCCATCAGTGGTTTTAATGTTATGGCTGATCAGTGCATGTGTGTGTTACAGTGTCAAGGAGATATCAGGTCTGTATTTTAAGGAAGAAATGAAAATAAGTACAGAAGGAGAGAAATAATGAGCCTCAGGATGGACATGGAAAAAGTGAATATGAGAATAGAAGAGAAAACCACAAGGAGCTGGCCGCTGCTCAACCACCACCAGCTCAGCAGCGTCATACGCCACACTTTCTCAAACAAAACGTGATGAGATGGGGAGTTCAAAACGTCTGCTAAAGATTTACCTCTAGAGAAAAAAAAAGGGGGTTGAGAAGAACGGCAGAAGATTATTCAAATAGTTTGAAGAGTACATCGAGATGGTTACCATTCCACAGAAATTTAAATCATTCCACCATAAGGAATAAGAAAATGGTTAGGTTTTTCCCACCCACATCTCAAACAGCACACTTTTTTTTAACCGAATAAGAGAGCAAAACAGAGCTCTGATTAGTTTTACAGACCTGCCACTGAACGAGACTGCTTAAATTCCACACAAAAAGGATGGATCGAGGGTATTTTGTTGTTGATCTTATTATCCGGGGGCGGCACGGTGGTGTAGTGGTTAGTGCTGTCGCCTCACAGCAAGAAGGTCCGGGTTCGAGCCCCGTGGCCGGCGAGGGCCTTTCTGTGTGGAGTTTGCATGTTCTCCCCGTGTCCGCGTGGGTTTCCTCCGGGTGCTCCGGTTTCCCCCACAGTCCAAAGACATGCAGGTTAGGTTAACTGGTGACTCTAAATTGACCGTAGGTGTGAATGTGAGTGTGAATGGTTGTCTGTGTCTATGTGTCAGCCCTGTGATGACCTGGCGGCTTGTCCAGGGTGTACCCCGCCTCTCGCCCGTAGTCAGCTGGGATAGGCTCCAGCTTGCCTGTGACCCTGTAGAACAGGATAAAGCGGCTACAGATAATGAGATGAGATGAGATCTTATTATCCATGTGACGACCTTCCATTCATGTAATCATTAATGCAGCTAATTAATGTTAAACATACAGTACATTTAAATTTACCTATAAGGTTAACCTCAGCAACTTCAGCAGCTTTCGGTTTGTTAAATAAAATTTGCAGAAAGGAAAAGAAAACAATCTTCCTCCTGAGGACCAGGCAAAAGGTTAAAACGGTCAGTTATTCCAATCCTTGTGGGAACATTTCATCAAAACCAAGATATGAAAGGCGAACATCAGAGAGAACAATAATTAGCAAACATTGAATGAACAAATATTTTACATCAATTGAGATTATAATAATCTGAGTTATCATTAATGATGCATAGAAATTTAGTATAGGTTTTGTGAACACGAAGAAGGTAAAAATTTGATTGGGGTTGCTGTTCGGTTTCTATGGAATATATTTAGTTTGCTTGCAGAAGAGATATTTTGCAAAGCTGGTCTCCTACAGAGCGATCACTGGCGTCCCGCTGGTCAGACATGTCCAGGATGGACCACAGGACAAGGCGAGAAAGCTGCAGACTCAGAGGCTTCTCCAGCATAAACACATCTATTCTCCAGAGGAAACAGATCTAGTGTTACCATCGCTCCAACAGGAATGAGACACTAGACTGGGAGAAGCGTCAAGTTTTCTTCTCTTTCTCAGAGCTCAGCATGTGAAATTATAATCTACTTTATTATTTATATTTATTAGTAGCAGAGTAATGTTGCAATACTATTTCATTATTTAGATTAAAAAATGTTGGGGGGGTTTTGTACCACAAGTTATCATAAAGGAATATATCAGATCTATTTAGGTAGGTAGTAATAAAAATATGTTGCAAAAGATAAATAGGTTTGAATGTTAAAACATATTTCTAGGCCTACAATAATCTTCCATTTCAAAAAATATCTTTGGAATAGAGGGTGGTGTAGTGGTTAGCACTGTTGCCTCACAGCAAGAAGGTTCTGGGTTCAAGCCCAGTCAGGGGGCCTTTCTGTGTGGAGTTTGCATGTTGTCTGTGTGAGTTTCCTCCGGGTACTCTGGTTTCATGTCCAAAGACATGCAGGTTAGGTTAATCGGTGACTCTAAATTGACCGTAACATTGTCATGTGTCTCAGGAAAGCCCAAAGTGCCTTTGCGAGACTACATCCCATCTGGAAATCAAAACAGTACAGTCTTCATACCAAGATTCGACTCTTTAACAGCAATGTCAAGTCAGTGCTCTTATACGGCTCAGAATGTTGGCGAGTCGTACAAAGTGGCATGAGAAAATTGGAGGTGTTCCACAATAGACGTCTGAGAAGAATCTGTGGTATATTTCTGTGGTATAAAACTCCTGGTTGGAGTTTTATTGCATCGCTCCTGTGAAGGATGGCCCCATGAGGACAGTTGAGGGTTATACCTGGAGGATGCTCTGGACTCTTACAGTAATGCTTTTGTGGCTGAGGACTACAGTTGTCTTGCTAACTTTAGGACTGCAGTTATCATGAACAGTTTTGCACTCAAGTTTCCATCAATGAAGAGTTTATAACATCAACGAAACTGACTTCATGTTAAAATTGTTAATATTATAGTCATGCTGTCTGTTGTTGCCCAAATGAGGATGGGTTCCCTTTTGAGTCTGGTTCCTCTCGAGGTTTCTTCCTCATGTCGTCTGAGGGAGTTTTTCCTTGCCACCGTCGCCACAGGCTTGCTCATTGGGGATAGATTAGGGATAAAATTAGCTCATGTTTTAAGTCGTTCAAATTCTGTAAAGCTGCTTTGCGACAATGTTTATTGTTAAAAGCGCTATACAAATAAACTTGACTATTTTGGCTGGTAAAAATATCGAACCAAGATCTGTACAGAAGGACAAGAAGTCGCAGCGTTGTCAATGAAATCAAGTGCCACCATGGCCATGTCTTGAGAATGGACCAGCACCACATCCCAAAGATTGCTCTAAGGTGGACCCCACCCGGTAAGAGAAAGAAGGGACGTCCAAAAACAACATGGAGGAGAACAATAATACCATAGCTGGACGAGTTAAACCTAACCTGGGGCGAAGCACAACATATTGCTAAGGACGGGCAAAAATGGAAGCAATTAGTGGCGGCCTTATGTCCCACATAGGACAAAGAGGACTGACTGACTGAAATTGACCGTAGATGTGAATGGTTGTGTGTCTCTGCGTGTCAGCCCTGCGATGATCTGTCCAGGGTGTACTCCGCCTCTCGCCCATAGTCAGCTGGGATAGGCTCCAGCTTGCCTGCGACCCTGCACAGGATAAGCGGTTATCGATAATGGATGGATGGATGGATCTTTGAAATATTGCAGTCATTAGCAAATCGCTCACTTCAGGCTTATATATAACTTTTTTTTTCTGGGCCAGAAATAAATGTATTATCAGGCAAAACAAAACTGTACAGCTTTGTCCATTTTCCTAAAAAAGAACTTCACAAAAGATTCCCCATAGTGGGTGGAGGGGTTTTCAGGTAGTACATGACAAACTGCTCCTTTAATAATCTCATCTCATCATCTCTAGCCGCTTTATCCTTCTACAGGGTTGCAGGCAAGCTGGAGCCTATCCCAGCTGACTACGGGCGAAAGGCGGGGTACACCCTGGACAAGTCGCCAGGTCATCACAGGGCTGACACATAGACACAGACAACCATTCACACTCACATTCACACCTACGGTCAATTTAGAGTCACCAGTTAACCTAACCTGCATGTCTTTGGACTGTGGGGGAAACCGGAGCACCCGGAGGAAACCCACGCGGACACGGGGAGAACATGCAAACTCCACACAGAAAGGCCCTCGCCGGCCACGGGGCTCGAACCCGGACCTTCTTGCTGTGAGGCGACAGCGCTAACCACTACACCACCGTGCCGTCCCCTTTAGTAAACTCATTAATAATAAATCAGTAGAGGAAAAACAAAATTTTCAACATATGGCGGCATGAAAATTCACCAAATAGTTAGGTATTAAAAAAATATACAGGAGAAGTCAAAAGTTTGTACACCCTTATTCATTCATAGGGTCTTCTGTATTTTGACTGTTTTCTACATTGTAAAACAATACTGAAGATATCAAAACTATGAAATAGCATGTACTTTAATAGGAACTTGTTCCTGATTCTAAGGTTCCTGTTCTTGGCTGCAGGAGTGGAACCCAGTGTGGTCTTCTGCTGTTGCATGCTGAGATGCTTTTCTGCTCACCACGGTTGTAAAGAGCGATTATACGAGTTACTATATCCTTCCTGGCAGTTCGAACCAATCTAACCATTTTCCTCTGCCCTCTCTTATCAACAAGGCATTTGTTTCCACCCATAGAACTGTCACTCATTCAAATTTTTTTTTTCACCATTCTGTGTAAACTCGAGAGACTGTTGTGTGTGAAAACCCAGGGAGATCAGCAGTTTCTGAAAAACTCACACCAGTCCATCTGGCTCAAACCAACACCCATGCCACAGTGAAAGTGACACTTTGAGATCACAGTTTTTCCCATTCTGATGTTTGAAGTGAACATTAACTGAAGCTCTTGATTTGTATCTGCATGATTTTATGCACCGTGCTGCTGTCAAGGGATCGGCTGATTAGAGAACTGCATAAAACAGCAAGTGGATGAGTGTATATGGAATTAAAAAAAAGTGTTAAATTTAAGACGTGACTTTTAATGAATAAAAACAAAGAAAAAAAAACATTGAATTAGAAGGCGTGTCCAAACTTTTGCCTGGTGCTGTAGTTTCACTGGCGGTTGATTAGTTCAGTGTCACTGAAGTGGGGTGGACCAAAATCCACATTTCAGGAGGGGGGGTGAGTCCAATTTGTGGGTCTGTGTTAGAGTCAGAGAATTGCTCATGTGGCATCTGCTTGCTCACACACTCTCAAAACACCCATACCCAGCTCCAAAACCCCCAGTCAACACAATTGTAAGTAAATACACGAACACACAGCCTGAGTTAATCTCTGAGCCGACACTAGTGACTTTTGTACAAGTACAGCATGCATTAGTGTCAAATGTATTGCAGGTATCCTTGTAAAACTGTGTGAAATGATTGTTTTTTAAACAGTTGTCTTTGCTGAATCTATGCTAAAGCTCGAACACTCACTCCCTGCTGTAAAACCACACATATTAGAAGCAGCTGGAGTCACTTGGCTGCTGGACAGCTGGAGGTCTCGTCAGAGGGTCAAACTAGCCAGCTAGCGTACCCATGGGAGAAACACATCTGGGGAAGAGAGCGAGAGTGGAAAAAGGTCCCAGACATATCCCAACCTCAGTATTTCTACCTCTCTCCATCTTTCTTTTCTCTTTTTTCTTTCAAACACAGAGAGAGAGAGCATTCCTTTGTTGATGCAAAGCAGGAGATTTACAAAACACATCTTCACAATGTGGGAGCTGGGATTTTTGGATACGTGATCTTTTTCTCCGCCATCTTGTGTAACAATTACTGAAAAAGATTCTCTTTAGCAAACCTAAACTTTTTATCAGATGCAGGACAGCGCTCAAGTATTAGCTGGATAGAAACCAAAATACTTAAAAGGATAAAAATATATAAAAGTTGAAGTCAGATTAAACCTTCATTCCATGGTCTTCATTTTGTTCGTCTATGTTTGCATCCGTGCTACAGGACATACACAGATGTTTTTTTTTCCCTTGCTCCAACACTGCCTGCCCACCCACTGTTGCTCTCACAGCCCATCCCAGATTTCTGTCTCACACACTCTTATCCCAGTTCTTTCTCTTCCTCTGTCAGACTGACTGCCTGGGATGCAGTGTTATGATGTAGAGAGCATTAATTAAAATAAACCTCAGAGGACTATATATAGCCCGAGAGCCCAGCAGACACAGGCTAATTACGTATTGCGGTAGGTTGTACATGCGTGGCACACATCGTTCAGGCCAGCTCTCACCCTTACTATACTGTGAGCTACACATTCCTGCCCACGCTCTTCAAACACTGAGCATGCTCAGCAGGAGCACCTTGGGGCAACATTTCTGGGAAGACTGAGATATAGAATAATACAGCGCACCCCACTGACACACACTATAGCTGACACAAGACCTGACCTCATTTTACTGTCGGTTTTGATGTAGCTCCGGACCCAGTTTTGGGCATCAGTTCCCTTCAGGCCTTGGTCCGCTATGGGTGATGCCTGTGCTCCCTGCTATGGACTGCAATGAGCTTGTTGGGTTTTTTTAACATCAGGGTTGTCCAGTGTCTGTGTAGCAGTGCTTCTGAGCTTGGCACGGTGTTCCGAGCGATGTTGCTTGGTGGCGTCACGGTGGCTGTGCAGGTGGTTTGGGAAATACCAGCGCTTTGCGCGACAGTGTTTCTGTGCTCGCTTTGTGGATTCATGGCACAGTGTTCCGAGTGATGTTGCCCGATGGCATGGCAGCAGCTGTACAGGTGATGTGAGACATACCTTCATGCACCTTTTGGTGGGACTGTGGGCAGCTACGCCACTGGAATTACATCCTGACCCTCTTTTGGTGGACTTTTTTTCCCCCCTCTAATTGTAAAGCAACCTTGGGTGTGAGAAAGGCGCTATATAAGTTGAGCTTATTATTATTGCATGGATTCCAGATGATGTCGGAAACATTCCTTTGAGATTCTGGTCCATGTTGACATGATTGCATCACGCAATTCCTTCAGTTTTCACAGGTGCATTTTGTCATGGCTTCAGAGCCAGTGACTGGGAAGGCCACTGAACTCATTGTCATGTTCATGAAATCAGTTTGAGATGACTTTTACTTTGTGAAATGGTGCATTATCGTGCTAGAAGTAGCCATTAGAAGATGGGTAAATTGTAGCCATGAGGGGATGCACATGGTCAGCAACAAAATCAAATACCATAAGTTGCAGCATTTAAGTGATGATTGATTGGTATTAAAAGGTCCAAAGCATGCTAAGAAGGCATTCCCCACACCATTACACTACCTCCACCAGGCTGAACTGTTGATAAAAGGCAGGTTTGGTCCATGGAGTCAGGCTGCTGGTGCCAAATTCTGACCCGATGCGTTTTCTGCTGTAGCCCAGCCGCCTCCGTGTTGTGCATTCTGAGATGCTTTTCTGCTCACCACAATTGTACAGAGTGGTTATCTGAGTTACTGTAGCCTTTCCTTCAGCCCAAATCACTCTGTCCATTCTCTGTTGACCGCTCTCGTTAACAAGGCATTTCCGTCTGCAGATCTGCCACTCACTGGATATTTTTTCTTTATTACACCTTTCTGATTAAACTCTAGAGACCATTTTGTGTGTGTCTAAGAAAATCCCAGAAGAGCAGCAGTTATAGAAATACTCAAACCAAACCGTCTGGCACCAACAGTCACGTCACAGTCAAAATCACTCCAGTCACATTTTCCCCCCATTCTGATGGTTGATGTGGACATTACCCGAAGCTGCTGGCTCGTACTTACATGATTTTATGCATTGCACGGTTTGCTTAGGAAATGTTCACTTAGAGGCTCAGCGACAACTGTGATTCTCAGCTTTGTTTAACTTCTAGAGTCCCACCCGCAGTGAAACTGTCTGGCCCCACAGGTAAATAAACTTACATTCCAAAGACAAATTGAAAGAAGCGAGCCTCAGACACCTTGCCGGACAAGTTGTTTTCTCTCCAAACAATTTCACTTTGAAAGTTTCTGTTTTACACGACTTCCCTTTCTTTTAAATGTAGCATAACAGCACTGTTTCCAATTTCTACAGCTTCTGTCAGTCTTCCAACTGGACTGTTCGCTCTTTAATTCCACTTATAACCATAAAAACAATGAAAATAACTTATTTATATACTATATACACTATAACATGTAAATTTGTATGTTGCTTACAAAGATTTGGATCTAGAATGTCTGGAGAATGTACTTTTTACAGTTTTTACTTTCCTGTTGAAACAGTTTAGCTAGTTTTTTGTGAATTCCAGAGCGAGGTGGTGTGTGTACACACCATGAGCAAAGCAGAGCAGAGCAGACTGACTGTAATGAGTCACAGGATTCCTCTCACTACTCCAGACGGCTGAAACACAGCACCTACGACGCTCAAATAATCCGAACAGGGATTGAGCAGAAAACCTGGAGGAGAGAAAATATTTCATCATTGTTCTATATCTGCATAAAGCTTTAAGGAGGAAGAGCGGCGTTCAATCCATGAATAAAACAGAAAAATGCTCCTACTTGGCACGATATTTTTCATGCATTTTAAATTTACAATGTAGATTTGTAACTTGGGCGGCACGGTGGTGTAGTGGTTAGCGCTGTCGCCTCACAGCAAGAAGGTCCTGGGTTCGAGCCCCGGGGCCGGCGAGGGCCTTTCTGTGCGGAGTTTGCATGTTCTCCCCGTGTCCGCGTGGGTTTCCTCCGGGTGCTCCGGTTTCCCCCACAGTCCAAAGACATGCAGGTTAGGTTAACTGGTGACTCTAAATTGACCGTAGGTGTGAATGTGAGTGTGAATGGTTGTCTGTGTCTATGTGTCAGCCCTGTGATGACCTGGCGACTTGTCCAGGGTGTACCCCGCCTTTCGCCCGTAGTCAGCTGGGATAGGCTCCAGCTTGCCTGCGACCCTGTAGAAGGATAAAGCGGCTAGAGATAATGAGATGAGATTTGTAACTTTTATTCCATTTTTGTGAAAAAAAAAAAGCTTTGAAAATTTATGTATACTTTTAGAACACACCACATTTGCTTTTCTTGGCTGATGTACTTGTTAAAAAAAAAAAGTCAAGCTGTTTTTGTTTTAGTTGAACTTCTAGACGATAAAGTGTGAGGTTAGTAGTTTAGTAATTATATTGCTATTACACTCAGTGGCCACTTTATTAGGAATACCCATACACCTGCTGTTTTATGCAGTTAATCTCTGTGACTTTCACTGTGGCATGGGTGTTGGTTTGAGTCAGATGGACTGGTGTGAGTATTTCAGAAACTGCTGATCTCCTGAGGTTTCCATACACAACAGTCTCTAGAGTTTACACAGAATGGTGCGAAAAACAAAAAACATTGAGTGAGCGACGGTTCTGTGGGTGGAAACAAATGTCTTGTTGATAAGAGAGGTCAGAGGGAAATGGCCAGATTGGTTTGAGCTGCCAGGAAGGATATAATAACTCATATAAATCACTCTTTACAACCGTGGTGAGTGGAAAAGCATCTCAGCATGCAACAGCAGAGGACCACATTGGGTTCCACTCCTGCAGCCAAGAACAGGAACCATAGAATCAGGAACAAGTTCCTATTAAAGTGGCCGGTAAGTGTACTGTATATTACACACACACACACACACACACACACACACACACACACGAAATAAATTGGCATTTCATTAAAATGGGAAGTGTAGAAAGTAAAAAGTAAATCAGTCAAGTTACTCAGTCACTCTGTAGCAAGTTTCAAGCGTTTAAAAAAATCTATTTTATGTTAAATAAAATTGTTAGTCAAAAATGTTAGGCATTGATTAATGTAGACCAGGGGTTTTCAAAGTGTGGGAGAGTCAGCCCCCCCTCAGAGAGCAAATAAACAGCGCCCCCCCCCCAAACACACAATTTTTGTTGTTGCTATACTTAATGTTCCATTCGTATTTTAAAAAAATGGTTGTTGTACACATTTTTTTTCCTTTTACACATTTTAAACATCTGTGCTTTTTAAAACATCTTGTTTTACACATTTTAAACATCTCATAGCATCGTTAGCTAGCACCTCTTGGCAGACAACACACTGTGGCAGTGGAGCATCTTCAGATCCAGTCCATGAAAATCCAAACTTTAAATAATCGTGGTCATACTTCCTTCTTTTTTCAGTCCCCCCAGGATTCCGCGGGCCTTTTTTGTGATTGTTGCGGGCTAAAATGTCTGATGTTGCGGGGGTTTCCAAAAAATTGCGATGAAAGTTGCGGTGTTTTTTAGGTTTTTGTTGCGATTACATTGCGGGAGGAAGTGAAAGTTGCGAGAAATTGTTGCGATTTTCTCTTTTTGTGTTTAAAATTGAGTGATATGTTAAATATTAAGTTATTACTGAAAAACTATTGATTAAAAAAACAAAGACACTGAGAAATGGTCCTATAAACAACTTTACCAATATAAAAGATTACCAGGACTACAAAAATGCAGAAAAATAGGCTTTACTGATCCAAATGCACCTGTTGGTTCAAAAGTTAAAGTGCACAGAACCTCACAGCACAACATGAAGTTACCTTAAAATATAATATAAATGCCTCAGCTTTCATGTAAGAAAAAAAACTATTAATACTAGTACTGTGTGCAGGCAGTCTCTCCTGAAGACTAAATTAAACAATAATTATAAACTAATAAAATAAATGGCTCAGGCTTCATAGAAGAAAAAAAAACAATTTGAACAGAATCTCACAGTATGATGCTGAAGCTGCCTAAACAATGGAAAATAAAATACCATTTTGGCAAAAATGTTGGCATCCATTAATTTCTTGTATTAAGTAAAAAAAATAATGTAAAGTGCACACAGTGCTTCACTGTAAACATAACACACTTTCAGTAACAGAATTTAAGCCTACAGAAACACTGACTCGCACATGCAGTGTTGCCAGATACTGCTGACGTTTTCCAGTCCGTTCAAAATTCGCCAAAATGCACTTAAAACCGCCCAATCTGGCAACACTGCACACATGCTGCTTCTCTTGAACGTACATGGAAGTAAGGCGGAAGGTAGTTTGTCGACGTCACCTCAAGACGACGCCAACGATTGGTCAAATTTGCGGGAAAGTTGCGGTGATTGGATATAATTTCAACACCGCCCTGAATTCGCGGGGATTGGTTGAATTTGCAAATCGCAACATTGCGAAATCCTGGAGGGTCTGGGTTTTTTGCTTGGCCCAGACTCTGTCTCCTCACTCACTGTAGCTTTAGGTACTAAAAATCGATCCATTCTGTCTCTGGTAAAGGCTAGGTGAAGTTCGCTAAATGTCCGCAATAGTAGCTTATTCTGGTTTATTTTTCCTCACGTTGCGCCCCCCCGAAGAACTCTGCCGCCCCCTAAGGGAGGCGCACCCCACACTTTGAAAAGCCTTGATGTAGACTATTCAGCATTTTAAATAAACAGTATTTAAAACCTTACAATTACACTTCGGGATCATGTATTCTGGGTGTAAATATGCCAGATACGGTATATCCAGGAGTAGTCAAAAGTTTGTACACCCCTACTCATTCAGAGATTTTCTGTATTTTGACTAGTTTCTATATTGTAGAACAATACTGAAGAAATCAATACTATGAAATAACACATGGAACATATATGGAATTATGCAGTAAACAAAAAAGGGTTTAAAACCAGAATACGTTTCATATTTTAGATTCTTCAAAGTATACAGCATTTACCTTGACGTTTTATACACTATTGGCATTATCTTAACCAGCTTCATGAGGGAGTCACCTGGAATGCTTTTCAATTAGCAGGTGCCTCGTCAAAAATTAATTAGTGCAATTTCTTGCCTTCTTAATGCATTTGAGATCAAACAGTAAACAATAAACAGAGTAAACAGCCCTATTCAACAACTGTAGTAATCCATATTATGTCAAGAAACGACATCCATCATTACTTTAAGACATGAAGTGTCTTTTAATTAATAAAAATAAATGGGAAAAGAACAGTAATTTAGAAGGTGTGTCCAAACCTTTTATTGTTACTCTATACACAAAGTGAAAAACACTTTCATAGAATTCCAGTCTGCCTAAAAATTATCTCTTTGCTCGTATAAGTATCCAGGACATGTCAAGTTCTGCTCTCAGTAAAAAGAATGTCAGCAACCCTGAAGCCCCCCAGGCCTGACCAACACAGAAATGGCATTGCCAATCTGATGAGCTATAATCTGCTTCATCTAAAGCACTCATGTTTAGTGCATTACTAACAAAAATAACCCTAAAGAGCATAACTACATTGAGCTGTCTATACAATGTCTACGTTACTACGAAGGTCCCCTCCCGCCCAATAATGCTAAAAAGCTGGATAAGAATGTAAAATTAAACAAAGATTTGGAATTTAAATCATTTTAAAATGCCACACTGAGAAGTGGTGTGTTCCCAGCTTGTGGTTATTCATGAGTCAGTGCTGCTCTCTAGTGGTGCGAGATCTCAACCTTTATATTAATTTGCTTGACAACAAAGAACAAATAACACTACACCAGCACATGTTTAGTTCATTACATGCTCACATTATACAGACTGACAGAGGTGGACAAAGTACCCAACTTCATTACTTAAGTCAAAGTACAGATCCCGCTGGTCAAATGTTACTCCGATACAAGTGAAAGTTGTCCAGTCAATTTTTTACTTAAGTACTGAAGTACTTGCTTTTAAAAATACTTAAGTATTAAAAGTACATTTTCTGTCACCGCATCGTTGTATTATTGCCACAACGCTGACAAAACCCAATGCCGTTACCAAAGACAGAAATGTGAATTCACAAAATGAACGCATGCTGTGCCATCATGGTGGTTTAACGTTAAGCTAGCTAGTCAGCGAAGCGCCACCTGACTTCTAGCAAACTTATTTCAAACTCGAAATCATATTGGGTAGTTAATGTTACAAGAAAAGAAAGATTTCTACATTGTTTATTTGGCAAGATTATGCTAAAACATATTTCTGAAAGGACTTCAGATAAGTTAACATTATTCATCTTAGTGTAACTCCATTTTTACATGCTAACTAATAGTGTCCAAGTTAACTAGCTACGTGTTAACATTAGCCGTGGACAAGGCTACGGCAACTTGGTGGGCAAATCCATAGGACGTCTCAGACTGCATGGCTATTGCAACGTTATCGCTAGCTCTAAAAGCACAGACAACTTCATTGCAAGCTTTCTCTTGGAATAAAACGTTTATGCACCTCAATATGCTTCCGCAGGTTGGACGGCGAGTTTTTGTAGGCCGTGATGTGGTTTGTTTTCGGCAAATAAAGCAAACATTTAAAATGAAACGAATCTTTAATCCTTTCAGAAAACTGAAACATGGGTTCTAGGTATGGTCATGGGTGTGTGCATTCCCCAGAAGAACCGCCTCCTTCCATTCTGCCATCAACTGATCGTGTTCAAATAAAGCTGCTGAGAAATCACTGAACTTGATTTTATACAGTCTATGGACGTGACGGGGGCGGCACGGTGGTGTAGTGGTTAGCGCTGTCGCCTCACAGCAAGAAGGTCCGGGTTCGAGCCCCGGGGCCGGCGAGGGCCTTTCTGTGCGGAGTTTGCATGTTCTCCCCGTGTCCGCGTGGGTTTCCTCCGGGTGCTCCGGTTTCCCCCACAGTCCAAAGACATGCAGGTTAGGTTAACTGGTGGCTCTAAATTGACCGTAGGTGTGAATGCGAGTGTGAATGGTTGTCTGTGTCTATGTGCCAGCCCTGTGATGACCTGGCGACTTGTCCAGGGTGTACCCCGCCTTTCGCCCGTAGTCAGCTGGGATAGGCTCCAGCTTGCCTGCGACCCTGTAGAAGGATAAAGCGGCTAGAGATAATGAGATGAGATGAGATGGACGTGACGTGACCCTAGTGATTACTGATAGGCTCTCAGTGTCATCTACGGGGGGGAAAAAAAAAAAAAAAATCACATTTTAGAAAAGAAAAAACATCCACTTTCAAAGTCACTTCATAGTAACGAGTAACGAGGACCTTGATAGAAATGTAGTGGAGTGAAAAATACAATATTTGCCTTTCAAATGTAGTGATGTTAAAATCACAAGTTTCCAAAAAAAAAAAAAAAACAAGTAAAAGTACAGATACTCAAGTATAGCACTCAAGTAAATGTCCTTCGTTACTGTCCACCTTTGCAGACAGATGACATATTTTGGACAGCCAATCACAGAACATCTCATCTCATTATCTCTAGCCGCTTTATCCTTCTACAGGGTCGCAGGCAAGCTGGAGCCTATCCCAGCTGACCACGGGCGAAAGGCGGGGTACACCCTGGACAAGTCGCCAGGTCATCACAGGGCATCAACACTCTTTTTAATGTTTAGATGCTGTAACATACAGTTTAAGTTCGTCTGTGCTGTAGCGATGTGTTTAGCACAATGTGTTGGATCATACTGGATGTACGCTATATGGATATAAAAAAAAAAAAGGTTTCCCCAAACTGTTACTACAAACTTGGAAGCACACAATAGTACAGGATGTCTCTGTATGCTGTAGTATTACCATTTCCCTTCACTGGAACGAAGAGGCTCAAACCTCTTCCAGCATGACAATGCACCTGTGCACAAAACAACAGCAATGTTTTCTCAAGTTTGGTGTTGAAGAACTTGAGCACAGAACCCTGACTTTGACCCCATTGAACACCTTTGGCATAAACTGGAACAGTGACTGGATCCCAGACCTCCTCGGCTGACATCAGGGCCCGACTTTACTAATGCTCTTGTGACTGAATGAGCAAATCCCCACAGCCACACTCCAAAATCTAGTAGAAAGCCTAAACTACTTTGGGTCTAGAGCAGCAGTAAGTTATTCTATTTGAGGAAGCCCTGTTATGAAACGTGTGGAGAAATTTTAGTGGGCTGAAATGTTCACCCAGTAGTCTGAACGTTAATCATTAAAAAACAAAAAACAAAACCCATGATGTATATGATGTTCATGGTGAAGATTTAAAAAAAAAAAAGAGCAATAAGGATTATACACAAGGCTGGTTATCGGGATCATACAGATTATTCTTACAGTCAGAAATACTGAAATTTGCAGATCTGGTGGACTATCAAACGGCATAAATATTATTCAAAGCAAACAATAATCAACTACCACATAATATTCAAAAACTGTTTACTGAAAGAGAAGGGAGTTATAATTTAAGGGGTTTATTTAAATTTAAAAATTATAGGGTGCACACAACCAAGAAAAGTTTGTATATTTCTGTTTGTGGGGTGAAGCGGTGGAACAGTTTAAATGAGGAGCTTAAGGGATGTCCAGACATGAAGCATTTTAAAAAAATGTACAAAAATTTGATTTTCACAAGGTATAAGGATGAAGGGGATTAATCATAACTGGCTGTTTACTGTGCATTTTTAAATTTTGTTCTTTTTTGAGTCATCATCTATTTGTTTTTGTCTTGTTCTTCTCCATTGTGAGCGTGGTATTAGTAGCAGACTTGTGTAGACATACATATAAAATTAATTATATGATATAGTCATAGAGCATTGATATCTGAATAGTTGGAGTAATATACAGTGCATTATATATATATCATCTCATCTCATTATCTCTAGCCGCTTTATCCTGTTCTACAGGGTCGCAGGCAAGCTGGAGCCTATCCCAGCTGACTACGGGTGAAAGGCGGGGTACACCCTGGACAAGTCGCCAGGTCATCACAGGGCTGACACATAGACACAGACAACCATTCACACTCACATTCACACCTACGGTCAATTTAGAGTCACCAGTTAACCTAACCTGCATGTCTTTGGACTGTGGGGGAAACCAGAGCACCCGGAGGAAACCCACGCGGACACGGGGAGAACATGCAAACTCCACACAGAAAGGCCCTCGCCGGCCACGGGGCTCGAACCTGGACCTTCTTGCTGTGAGGCGACAGCGCTAACCACTACACCACCGTGCCGCCCATTATATATACACACTTGTGTTCAAAATAATAGCAGTCCAACACGACTAACCAGATCAATCACTGTTTTTGGTGGAAATTATATTACTACATGGCAAATAATTTACCAGTAGGTGTAGTAGAGTCATAGAAAACCAACAGACCCAACATTCATGATATGCATGCTCCTGAGTCTGTGTAATCGAATAATTAAGTGAAAGGGACGTGTTCAAAATAAGAGCAGTGTGGAGTTTAATTAGTGAGATCATTCATTCTGTGAAAAAACAGATGTCAGTCAGGTGGCCCTAATTTAAGGATGAAGCCAGCACATGTTGTACATCCATTTCTCTCTGAAAACCTGAGAAACATGGGTCGTTCCAGACATTGTTCAGAAGAACAGCGTGCTTTGATTAAAACGTTGATTGGAGAGGTAAAACGTATACTGTAAAAAAGTGCAGAAAATGATGGACTGCTCAGCTAAAATGATCTCCAGTGTTTTAAAATGGACAGCAAAGCCAGAGAGACGTGGAAGAAAACAGAAGACTACCATTCGAATGGATCGAAGAATAGCCAGAATGGCAAAGACTCAGCCAATGATCAGCTCCAGGGTGATCAAAGACGGTCTGAAGTTACCTGTGAGTACTGTGACAATTAGAAGATGCCTGTGTGAAGCTAATCTATCGGCAAGAAGCTCCCGCAAAGTTCCACTGTTAAAAAAAAAAAAAAAAAAAAGACGTGCTGAAGTGGATACAATTTGCCAAAGAACACATCGACTGGCCTAAAGAGAAATGGAGAAACATTTTGTGGACTGATGAAAGTAAAATTGTTCTTTTTGGGTCCAAGAGCCGCAGACAGTTTTTCAGACGACCCCCAAACACTGAATTCAAGCCACAGTACACTCTGAAGACAGTGAAGCATGGTGGTGCAAGCATCATGATATGGGAATGTTTCTCTTACTGTGGTGTTGGGCCCATTTATCGCATACCAGGGATCATGGATCAGTTTGCATATATCAAAATACTTGAAGAGGTCATGTTGCCTTATGCTGAAGAGGAAATGCCCTTGAAATGGGTGTTTCAACAAGACAACGACCCCAAACACACCAGTAAGCGAGCAGCATCAGGGTTCAAGACCAACAAAATGAAAGTTATGGAGTGGCCAGCCCAATCCCCGGACCTTAATCCGATAGAAAACTTGTGGGGTGACATCAAAAATGCTGTTTCTGAGGCAAAACCAAGAAATGCAGAGGAATTGTGGAATGTTGTCAAATCATCCTGGGCTGGAATACCTGTTCACAGGTGCCAGAAGTTGTCAGAAACCGTGGTTATACAACTAAATATTAGTTTAGTGATTCACAGGAATACTAAATCCTTAAGATTTTTTCAGTTTATACAGTAAATATTTGGAGTTTGTAATGAAAAATGCAGACACTGCTATTTTTTTGAACAG